>NW_026057577.1:2069710-2187059 GCF_023721935.1 Panthera uncia | reverse complement strand
AAAAAATTTTAAAAAATAAATAAATAAATAAATAAATAAATAAATATGACTGAACCAAATAGGTGCCCCTAGCTAAAGTGTTTCTTGTAAGAAATATGTGATTTTAAAAGAACATTGTTGGATGGAATAATTTTATTAAAGTATACACTTTATGAAGATATCCCATCTTTGTCTGATCTAATAAGGGTGTATCAATGTTTTCTATATGCCTCGGTAGCTGGGATACAAATGAAGATGTAAAGCTCTGGAGTCATCTGCATTTAATTAGCCATTCATTTCAAGATCATTTTTAACCTATGAATTCTGATTTCCAACTATTGAATTCATCACATCCTGTATTCCCCATATATCTTTGACTACACATCTTGACTGTCAGTAAATTAATAGTAGTAATCTTTTCAATGTGTGTGTCTCTTCTCAGAACACTATCATTTCTGTTTAGACTCCCAGGACATTTCTGGAACCATACATTGTGCTTGAGGCACTACTGGCTACTGGAGGAAGCTGTAGATTGGTTCTTTCAAAAATAACCATTAATAATATTATTTTTATTACCATGAATATAACCTGGAGATATAATTCAGACTTGTATGGGTTTGAGCATGAATTCTGAAGTAAAAACAGCTTTACAGTAATGGGGTGGCTTGCTGACCAGAAGAGGTACAGACTCCCTGGCAGTAATCTCCCCCATTATCCTCAATTACCCTAAAATAAGGCTCACTTCATCTTCTGTAAATAATTCACATCATTTGAATTCAGCATCAAATGTTGTAATCTATTATTTTAATATGTATCACAGTATTGAAATCAAGTGATGAATTATCTTTCCTAGAGGAAATGATATTTCTTAAGCACATATAATGACTTCCCCATTTATTTGTGTATCTCTATTGCTGAATAAGTATGTTTTACTTAGTCGCATATGAGACAAATCACACCAGAGAAAGGATTTTCATCTTTTATTATTTATTATTGTATTTTCAATATCTATAAAAGTGCCTGAGGGGGCACCTGAGTGGCTCAGTCAGTTAAGCGTCCGACTTCGGCCCAGGTCATGATCTCACATTTCATGAGTTTGAGCCCTGCATCGGGCTCTGTGCTGATGGCTCAGAGCCTGGAGCCTGCTTGGATTCTGTGTCTCCCTCTCTCTCTGTCCCTCCCCCACTCATGCTCTGTCTCTGTCTCCTTCAAAAATAAAAATGAAAAAAAGAAATTTAAAGTGCCTGAGAACTATTAGTTGTACATAAACATTAGTTGGATCAGCAAATAGATGAATAAAATAACTCTATATTGTCAATATACATTTCCAAATTAATAAAATGATCAAACACCAAGCAGGAAAGAGGTGTAAAGATGGTGGAGTAGCAAGGGGACCCAGAACTTGTCTCATCCCTCAAACACAGCTAGGTAAACATCAAACCATTTTGAACTACTAGGATTTTGATCTGAGGATTAACAGAACAATCTGCATAATTTCCTGCACAGAACCTGGCAGGTACATAATTTTGAGAATTAAACTGGGAGAGAGAAAAGCCCTGGTACCACCAAGGGGAGGGAGTTATTTTCATGAAGAGGAGGAAGATAGGGGTGGGGGGTGGAGAGCAGTGCAGTGTGTTTGTGCAAGAAAGCACTCTCCCTGAAAGCAGCTAAAGAGAAAGAGTGAAAATGTGCACAGGTATTCACACAAGGAAACTGTTACACAGAACCATTGATGGGGGGGGGGGAGAAGGTTTCAATACTGCCAGTTATTTTATAATCAATGGAACTAAGAACCTGTGAAGTGTCAGAGGTCAGCCCCTGGTGGTGCTCCAGCAGGGAAGCAGTACAGAGCCTTGGGAACAGGCAGTGCAGTCTGAGGATCCCCTGAGTTGCATGGGGAGAAGGGTTCCACTGCTTGGAGTGCATTTGGTACAGGTGATCTGGCCTCTCCATAGATAAAAGAAAGTCAGTGTAGCCATACTTATATCAGACAAATGACATTAAAAAAAAAACTGTAACAAGAGATGAAGAATGATATGTCATAATTAAGGGGTCTATCCATCAAGAAGATCCAATAATTGTAACTATTTATTCCCCTCCATCTTGGGAACAGCAAAATATATAAATCAGTTTATAACAAATATAAAGAAACCCACTGATAATAACACAATAATAGTAGGTGACATTGGGGCGCCTGGGTGGCTCAGTTGGTTGGGCGGCCAACTACAGCTCAGGTCATGATCTCGCAGTCTGTAAGTTCGAACCCTGCATCAGGCTCTGTGCTGACAGCTCAGAGCCTGGAGCCTGCTTCTGATTCTATGTCTCCCTCTCTCTCTGCCCCTTCCCTGCTTGCTCTCTGTCTCTCTCTGTCTCTGTCTCTCTCTCTCAAAAGTAATAAATATTAAAAACATTAAAAAGAAAAAAGAAAAACAGCTTCAAAAAATAGTAGGTGACATTAATACTCCACTTACAACAAAGGACGGATTATCTAAGCAGAAGATCAACAGGAAAACAATGATTTTGAGACACACTGGACCAGATGGACTTAACAGATACATTCATAACATTCCAACATAAAGTAGCAGAATGTACATTCCTTTTGAATGCACATGGAACATTCCCCAGAATAGATCACACATGGGGTCACAAATCAGCCCTCAACAAGTATAAAAAGATTGAGAACATACTGTGCATATTTTCAGATCACAATGCTATGAAACTTGAAGTTAACCTCAGGAAAAAAAATTGGAAAGTACTCAAATACATTGAGGTTAAAAAGCATCCTATTAAGGAATGAATGGACCAAGAAAAGTAAAGAAGAAAATAAAGTATGTATTTGTATACATGTAAGCAAATGAAAATGAAAATACAACAATGAATATCTTTGGCATACAGCAAAGGCAGTCCTAAGAGGGAACTGTATTGCAATTCAGTCCTACTTCAAGAAGTAAGAAAGGTCCCAATGCACAACCTAACCTTACAACTAGAGGAGCTAGAAAATGAAAAGCAAATAAACCTGGAAGCCAGCATAGAAAGGAAATAATAAAGATTAGACCAGAAATAAATTGTATAGAAACAAGCAAACTAAAAACAGTAAAACAGATCAATAATACTAAGAGCTGGTTCTGTGAAATAATTAACAAAATTGGGGTGCCTGGGTGGCCTAGTCAGTTAAGTGTCTGACTTTGACTCATGTCTTGATCTTACAGTTTGTGGGTTCAAGCCCAGCATTGGGCTCTGTACTGACAGCTCAGACCCTGGAGACTGCTTCAGATTCTGTTTCCTTTTCTCTCTGCACTTGCACTCTGTCTCTCAGAAATAAATAAACATTTAAAAATGTAAAATAAAAATAATAACAAACAGACTGATCAAAAAGAAAACAGAATGGACCCACATAGATAAAATCACAAATGAAAGAAGAGAGATTACAAGCAACATCAAAGAAATACCAAAAATTATAAGAGAATACTATGAATAATTATATGCCAAATACCTTGGCAATCTGGAGGAAATGGACAAATTCTTAGAAACTCCCAAACTACCAAAACTGAAACAGGAAGAAACAAAAAATTTTACAGACCCATAACCAGCAAATATTGAATCAGTGATCAAAAATCTCCTAACAAATAAGAGTCCTGGGCCGGAGGATTTCTCAGGGGAATTCTACCAAACATTTAAAGAACAGTTAATAGCTGTTCTTCTCAAACTGTTCCAAAAAATAGAAATAGAATAAAAACATCCAAACTTATTCTTCAAAGCCAACATTACCTTAATTCCAAAACCATACAAAGATCCCACTAAAAAGAATTACAGGCCAATATCGCTGATAAATCTGGATGCAAAATCCTCAACAAAACTAGCAAACTGAATCCAACAATACATTAAAAGATCACTCACCATGATCAAGTGGGGTTAATCCTGGGCCAAATAATAGGTTCAAAAATTGCAAATCAATCAATGTAATACACCGCATTAATAAAAGAAAGGATAAGAACCATATGCTCCTCTCAATAGATACAGGAAAATTATTTGACAAAATAAAGCATCCATTCTTGATAAAACCCTCAACAAGGTAAGGTTACAGGAAACATACCTCAACATAATAAAGGCCATATATGAAAAAAAAAAAACATAGCTAATATCATCCTTAATGGGGAAAAACTGAGAGCCTTTCTCCTATGGTCGGGAAATAGCATGTCCACTTTCACCATTACTATTTTACAGAGTATTGGAAGCTTTAGCCTCAGCAATCAGACAACAAAAAGAAATAAAACAAATTCAAATCAGTAAGGAAAAATAAAAACTTTCTATAATTGCAGATTACATGATACTTTATGTAGAAAACACAAAACTCTCCACCAAAAAAATTGCTAGAATAATTCATGAATTCAGTAAAGTCAGTGCATATAAAGTCAAGGTGCAGAAATGTGTTGCATTTCTATATACCAATAACAAAGCAGCAAAAAAGGAAATCAAGGAATGGATCCCATTTTCAATTGCAGCACAAACAATGAGATACCTAAGAATAAACATCACAAAAAAGGTAAGAGATATGTACTCTGAAAATATAGAACATTTATGAAAGAAATTGAAGAAGACACAAAAAAATGAAAAAAGAAAACAATATTCCATGCTTATGGATTGGAAGAACAAACATTGGTAAAATGTCTATACTACCAAAAGTAATCTACACATTAATGCAACTGTAAAATAATACCACCAGCATTTTTGCACAGCTAGACGAGACAATCCTAAAATTTATTTTTTAATATAAAATTTATTGTCAAATTTGTTTCCATACAACACCGAGTGTTCATCCCAACAGGTGCCCTCCTCAATGCCCATAACCCACTTTCCCCTCCCCCCGACCCCCCATCAACCCTCAGTTTATTCTCAGTTTTTAAGAGTCTCTTATGGTTTGGCTCCTTCCCTCTCTGTAACTTTTTTTCCCCTTCCCCTCCTCCATGGTCTTCTGTTAACTTTCTCAGGAGCCGCATTTGAGGGAAAACATGGTACCTATCTTTCTCTGTATGACTTACTTAACTTTACACAATACTCTCCAGTCCCATTCACGTTGGTAAAAAAAAAAAAAAAGACATATTTCATTCTTTATCATTGCCAAGTGGTATTCCATTGTATATATAAACCACAACTTCTTTATCCATTCATCACTTGATGGACTTTTAGGCTCTTTCCATAATTTGGCTATTTTTGAAAGGGCTGCTATAAACATTGGGGTACAATTGCCCCTATGAATCAGCACTCCTGCATCGCTTGGGAGGATAGCAGTGCTATTGCTGGGTCATAGGGTAGATCTATTTTTAGTTCTTTGAGGAACCTTCACACTATTTACCAGAGTGGGTGGGTACACCAGTTTGCATTCCCACCAACAGTGCGAGATGGTTCCCATTTCTCCACATCCTCTCCAGCATCTACAGTCTCCTGATTTGTTCATTTTAGCTAAATTCATTTAGCATTTTAGCCAAAACCTCAGAGACGTTTTTTCCTGCTTTCTCCTCTAGGGTTTTCATGGTTTCCTGTCTCACATACCTGTCCTTCATCCATTTTGAGTTTATTTTTGTGAATGGTGTAAAAAAAGTGGTCTAGTTTCATTCTTCTGCATGTTGCTGTCCAGTTCTCCCAGCACCATTTGCTAATGAGACTGTCTTTTTTCCACTGGATATTCTTTCCTGCTTTGTCAAAGATTAGTTGGCCATACTTTTGTGGGTCTAATTCTGGGGTCTTTATTTTATTCCATTGGTCTCTGTGTCTGTTTTTGTGCCAATACTGTGCTGTCTTGATGATTACAGCTTTGTAGTAGAGGCTAAAGTCTGGGATTGTGATGCCTCCCGCTTTGGTCTCCTTCTTCAATATTACTTTGGCTATTCGGGGTATTTGTGGTTCCATACAAATTTTAGGATTGCTTGTTCTAGCTTCAAGAAGAATACTGGTGCAATTTTGATTGGGATTGCATTGAATGTGTAGATAGCTTTGGGTAGTATTGACATTTTAACAATATTTATTCTTTCAATCCATGAGAACGGAATGTTTTTCCATTTCTTTGTATCTTCTACAATTTCCTTCAAAAGCTTTCTATAGTTTTCAGCATACAGATCTTTTACATCTTTGGTTATGGCTATTCCTATGAATTTTATGATTCTTGGTGCCATTGTGAATGGGATCAGTTTCTTTATTTCTCTTTCTGTGGCTTCGTTATTAGTGTATAAGAATGCAACTGATTTCTGTACATTAATTTTGTATCCTGTGACTTTGCTGAATTCATGTATCAATTCTAGCACAGTTTTCGTGGAGTCTATCTGGTTTTCCATGTATAATATCATGTCATCTGCAACAAGTGAAAAGTTGACTTCATCTGTGCCAATTTTGATGCCTTTGATTTCCTTTTGTTGTCTGATTGCTGATGCTAGAACTTCCAACAATATGTTAAATCACAGTGGTGAGAGTGGACAACCCTGTCATGTTCATCATCTCAGTGGGAAAGCTCTCAGTTTTCCCCATTGAGAATTATATTAGCTGTGGGCTTTTCATAAATGGATTTTATGATAAGTATGTTCCTTCAATCCCTACTTTCTCGAGGGTTTTTATTAAGAAAGGGTGCTGCATTTTGTCAAATGCTTTTTCTGCATCAATTGACAGGATCATATGGTTCTTATCTTTTTTTTTATTAATGTGATGTATGATATTGATTGATTTGTGAATTTTGAACCAGCCCTGCAGTCCAGGAATGAATCCCACTTGATCATGGTGAATATTTTTTTATATGCTGTTGAATTTGATTTTCTAGTATCTTAAGGAGAATTTTTGCATCCATATTCATGAGGGATATTGACCTGTAGTTATCTTTTTTTGCTGGGTCTCTGTCTGGTTTAGAAATCAAAGTAACGCTGGCTTCATAGAATGAGTCTGGAAGTTTTGCTTCCCTTTCTATTTTTTGGAACATCTTCGGAAGGATAGGTATTATCTGCGCTTTAATGTCTGGTAGAATTCCCCAGAGAAACCATCTGGTCCTGGACTCTTATTTCTTGGGAGATTTTTGATAACTGATCCAATTTCTTCACTAGTTTGGGTCTGTTCAAGTTTTCTATTTCTTCCTGTTTGAGTTTTGGAAGTGTGTGTGTGCTTAGGAATTTTTCCAGTTCTTCCAGGTTGTGTAGTTTGTTGGCATATAATTTTTCATAGTATTCTCTGATAATTATTTGTATTTCTGAGGGATTGGTTGCAATAATTCCATTTTCATTCATGTTTTTATCTATTTGGGTCATCTCCCTTTTCTTTTTGAAAAGCCTGGCTAGAGGTTTATCAATTTTGTTTCTTTTTTCAAAAGCAACTCTTGGTTTCATTGATCTGCTCTACAGTTTATTTTTTTAGATTCTATATTGTTTTTTCTCCTCTGATCCTTATTATTTCTCTTCTTCTGCTGAGATTGGGGTGTTTTGCTGTTCTGTTTCTATTTCCTTTAGGTGTGCTATTAGATTTGTATTTGGGACTTTCCTTGTTTTTTTTAAATATGCCTGGATTGCAATGTATTTTCCTCTCAGGACTGCTTTTGCTGCATCCCAAAGCATTTGGATTGTTGTATTTTCATTTTCATTCGTTTTCATATATGTTTTAATTTCTTCTCTAATTGCCTGGTTGACCCATTTATTCTTTCATAGGATGTTCTTTAACCTCCATGCTTTTGGAGGTTTTCCAGACTTTTTCCTGTGGTTGATTTCAAGTTTCATAGCATGGTAGTCTGAAAGTGTGCATGGTATGATCTCAATTCTTTTATACTTATGAAGGGCTGTTTGATGACCCAGTATGTGATCTATCTTGGAGAATGTTCCATGTGCACTGGAGAAGAAAGTATATTCTATTGCTTTGGGATGCAGAGTTCTAAACATATCTGTCAAGTCCACCTGATACAATGTATCACTCAGGTCCCTTGTTTCTTTATTGATTCTCTGTCTAGATGATCTATCCACTTCTGTCAGTGGAGTATTAAAGTCCCCTGCAATTACCACATTTTTATCAATAAGGTTGCTTATGTTTGTCATTAATTGTTTTATCTATTTTGGTGCTATCAAATTCGGTGCATAGACATTTATAATTGTTAGATCTCCATGATTGATAGATACTGTGATTACTATATAATGACCTTATTCATCTCTTGTTACAACCTCTAATTTAAAGTCTCATTTGTCTGATATAAGTATGGCTACTCCAGCTTTCTTTTGACTTCCAGTAGCATGATAGATAGTTCTTCATCCCCTCACTTTCAATCTGAAGGTGTCTTCAGGTCTAAAATGAGTCTCTTGTAGACAGCAAATACATGGGTCTTGTTTTTTAATATCCATTCTGATACCCTATGTCTTTAGGTTGGAGCATTTAGTCCATTTATATTCAGTGTTATTATAGAAAGGCATGGGTTAGAGTCATTGTAATATCTGTAGGTTTCTTGCTTGTAGAGGTGTCTCTGGTACTTTGTGGTCCTTGAAACATTTCACTCACAGAGTCCCCCTTAGGATCTCTTGCAGGGCTGATTTAGTGGTGATGAATTCCTTCAGTTTTTGTTTGTTTGGGAAAACCTTTATCTCTCCTGAATGATAGATTCGCTGGATAAAGGATTCTTGGCTGCATTTTTTTTTTCTGTTCATCACATTGAAGATTCTCTGTCATTCGTTTCTGGCCTGCCAAGTTTCAGTAGATAGGTCTTCTACTACCCTTATATGTCTACCTTTGTAAATTAGGGTATGCTTATATCTCTAGCTGCTTTCAGAATTCTCTTTATCTTTTTATTTTGCCAGTTTCACTAGGATATGTCGTGCAGAAAATTGATTCAAGTTACGTCCGAAGGGAGTTCTCTATGCCTCTTGGATTTCAATGTCCCAGATCAGGGAAGTTCTCAGCTATGATTTGTTCAAGTACACATTCAGCACCTTTCTCTCTCTTCTTCTTCTGGAATTCCTATGATGAGGATATTGTTCAGTTTGATTGCATCACTTAGTTCTCTAATTCTCCCCTTATACTCCTGGATTTTTTTATCTCTATTTTTCTCAGCTTCCTCTCTTTCCATAATTTTATCTTCTAATTCATCTATTTTCTCCTCTGCCTCTTCAATCCGTGCTGTGCCCACCTCCATTTTATTTTGCACCTCATTGATAGCATTTTTTAGTTCCTCATTACTATTTCTTAGTCCCTTGATATCTGTAACAATAGATTCTCTGCTGTCGTCTATGCTTTTTTCAAGCCCATCAATTAACTTTATGACTATTATTCTAAATTATTATTCTGTTATATTACTGAAATCAGTTTTGGTCAATTGGTTAGGTGTCACTACTTCCTGGAGTTTCTTTTGAGGACAGTTCTTCTGTTTTTTCATTTTGTGTAGTCCCTGCAGTAGCTCCAAACTGCAGGACACTTCCCATGTGCTGTCCAGAGAAACTTGTGTTGGTGGGCAGGCCACAGTCAGACCCTATGTCTGCCCCCAGCCCACTACTGGGGCTACAGTCAGACTGGTGTGTACCTTATCTTCCACTTTCCCAAGGGCACGTCTCACTGTGGAGTGGTGTGGCCCCTGTCTGGCTGTTTGCACACTGCCAGGCTTGTGATGCTTCTTCGATGGGATCTGGCCAAGGGTGTTTTACAGGGGGTGGATCTGCCAGGTGCACATAGGTGGGAGGAGTAGGCTTAGCTTGCTTTGCCTTAGGTGGTCCCCTGCAGGAGGCGCCCTGCAGCACCAGAGGGAGGTGGGCCCTTTGGAGAGATAGATCCACAAAAGCACAGCATTGGGCATTTGCTTAGTGCAAGCAAATTCGGTGGTGGGAACTGGTTCCCTTTGGAATTTCGGCTGGGGGTGAGAGAGGGAAATGACTCCTGCCAACAACTTTGTTCCCCCACTGTGCTCTGTCCTCCCAGAGCTCAACAACTCTCCCTCCCAGTGTCCTCTCTCACTCCCCACTCTCTGAAAGGAGAGCTGTTGACTTTTAACATTCCAGATGTTAAATCCTACTGGCTGTCAGAACTCACTGAATTGGCTTCTCCACTTTTGCAAGCCAGACTTGGGAGTCTCTGCCTTGCTGGGCAGGCTGACCTCCACCAACCCAGCTCCCTCCTGCCAGTCCTTGTAGCATGCACTGCCTCTCCACCCTTCCTACCCTCTTCCATGGGCCTCTTGCCTACACTTGGCTCCAGAGAGTCTGTTCTGTTAGTCTTCAGGTTGTTTTCTTGGTTATTTTGACAAATGTCAGTGGAATCTAAGTGATCAGCAGGATGAGGTGAGCCCAGTGTCCTCCTATTCCACCATCTTCCTGTTCCCTCCCATTCCAAAAATTTGTATGGAACCACAAAAGACCCTGAATAGCCAAAGCAATCCTGAAAAAGCAAAATAAAACAGCAGGTATTATTATTCTAGATTTCAAGCTATATTACAAACATGTAGTCATAAAGACAGTATGGTACTGGCACAAAAACAGACAAACAGATCAATGGAACAGAATAGAAAATTAGAAATGGACCCACAAATATTGGTCACCTAATCTTCAATAAAGCAGGAAGAATATTCAATGGAAAAAAAAGACTGTCTCATCAACAAAGGTGCTGGGAAAACTGGACAGTGACATACAAAAGATTGAAACTAGACCTTTTTTACACCACACATAAAAATAAATTCAAAAAGTTTGAAAGACCTAAATGTGACATAGGAAATCATCAAAATCCTAGAGAAGAACACAGGCAGCAACCTCTTTGACCTCGGTTGCAGCAACTTTTTAGTAGACTCATCACGGAAGGCAAAATAAACAAAAGCAAATATGAACTATTGGGACCTCATCAAGATAACATTTCTGCACAGCAAATGAAACAATCAGCAAAACTAAAAGGCAGCTGATGGAATGGGAGAAGATATTTGCAAATGACATATCAGATGAAGGGTTATTATCCAAAATCTACAGAAAACTTACAAACTCAACACCAAAAAAAAAATAATAATAATAATCCAGTGAAGAAAATATGCAAAATACATGAGTAGGCACTTTTGCAAAGAAGCCATCCAGAAGGCTGACGAGACACATGAAAGGATGCTCAACATCACTAATTACCAGGGAAATAAAAGTCAAAACCACAATGAGATATCAACTCACATTGTTAGAATGGCTTAAATTAACAATCAAAAAGAAAAAAAAACAACAACAATAGGTGTTGGTGAGAATGCAGAGAAAGAAGAACCCTCTTACACTGTTTGTGGGAATGCAAACTTGTACAATCACTGAAGAGAAGTATGGAGTTCCCACCAAAAAACTGGAAATAGAACTACCCTATGATCCAGCAATTGAACTATTAGGTATTTACTCAAAGGATACAAAAATACAGATTTGAAGGGATACATGCTCCTCACTCTTTATAGCAGCTTTGTCTGCAATACCTATACTATGGGGAGAGCTCAAATTTCCATCTACTAATGAATGGATAAAGAAAACGTGATATATCACAAAAACACTCCAAGTACTAAGCAGTCAATATACACCTTATTGAATTAATTAATTTTTTATTTAACAATCTTATATGTGCTTTGTTCAATTACCTGAAAGATTTCTCAAGATAAAGTAGCCATGTTTATTTGAATCTCTTTACTTATTATTGGTCTGCTCATGTCTTCAGTTTCTTTATCAGTCAGTCTTGGTATGTTGTATTATTCAATTTGTTGGCTCATTATTCTTCTTAGTATTCTCTTATGATCCTTTGTTTTTATGTGGCATTGGCTGTGTCTTGTCTTTGATTTCTCATTTTATTTGAGTTTTTTTTTTTTTCTTAGTGTAGGGGAAATGGCTTGTCGGTGTTGTTTATATTTTTCCTTTTTTTTTTTTTAGGCTCAGGTATAGAATTTAGAGATTTGTCACTTACATAAAATTCCCAGTACTCATCATAATATGTGCTCTCCTTAAAACCCATCACCCATCTAGTCCATCCCTGACTTGCTCCCTCCATCAATCTTCAGTTTGTTCTCTATCATTAAGAGTCTCTCATGGTTTGTTTCCGTCTCTCTTTTTCCCCCTCCCATGTGTCCATCTGTTTTGTTTCATAAATTCCACATGTGAGTGAAATCATGTGGCATTTGTCTTTCTCTGACTGACTTCTTTTGCTTAGCATAATACACTCTAGCTCCAGCCATGTCATGGCAAGATGACGTTCTTTTTGATGGCTGATTAATAATCTTCTTTTTCCATTCATAAGTCAATGGGCATTTGGACTCTATCCATAATTTGGTTTTTGGGGATAATGCTGCTGCAAACAATATGGTGCATGTATCCCTTCAAATCTGTATTTTTGTATCCTTTGCATAAATAGCTAGCAGTGTAAATGTTGAGTTGTAGAGTAGTTTTATTTTTTCCCACTTTTTGTGGAAACTCCACACTGTTTTCCAGACTAGTTGCTCTAGTTTGCATTCCCACCAATAGTGTAACAAGGTTCGTCTTTCTCTGTATCCTCATCAACACCTGCTGTTTCCTGTGTTGTTGATTTTAGCCATTCTTATAGATGTGAGGTGATATCCCATTGAATTTTCATTTCTTGTCTTGATCTTAGTGGAAGATATTTTAGCTTTTCACTCTGGAGTATAATGGTAACTGCTGGCTTCTCATATATGGTCTTTATTAGGCTAGGGTGCATTCCTTATACCTAGTTTGTTGAAGTTTTTAATCCTGTAAGTGTCTTGAATTTTTTCAAAAGCTTTTTTTTTGCATTTACTGATGTTATAATTTTGATTTTTATTCTGCTAATGTGTGTCCTCTTTATTGATTTATATATTTTGAAGTATCATTGAAAAACACAGATAAATCCCACTTGATCATGATGTATAGTCTTTTTAAAGTACCGTTGGATTAGATTTGATAGATTTTGTTGAGGAAATTTGCTTCTGTGTTCATTATGGATATTGGCTTATAATATCCTTTCATTATATTTTCCATGTCTGGCTTTGAAATGAGTATAATACTGGCTTTTTAGAATTTATTTGGAAGTATTCCTTCTTTAGTTTTCTGAAGATTTTAAAAGTTTGACATTTTTTAATGATTGGTAACATTTCCTTATGAAACCATCTAGTCCTGAAATTTTGTTTGTTTGGGGTTTCTTGAATACTAATTCAATTCATTACTAGTAATTTGTCTGTTCAAATTGTCTACTTTTTCCTGATTCAGTTTTGGAAGATTATATGCTTTTAAAAATTTATCAATTTCTTTTATATTGTCCAATTTTTGGAATATAATTGTTATAATATTCTCATATAATTATTTTTTAAATTTAATTCCAATATAGTTAACATGAGGTATTATATTGGTTTCAGGTGTACAATACAGTGATTCAACTATTCTGTGCATTACTTGATGCTCATGGTGCTAAGTGTACTCTTTAATTCCCTTCACCTATTTCACTCATCCCCCTACCCATACAAATATTTATATTTCTGTGGTATCAGTTGTAATGTCCCCTCCTTCACTTCTAATTTTGAATCTTCTCTTAGTATACCTAATGGTTTGTCAATTTTATCTTAAAAAAATCAGTCCTTTTATTTTTTCTACTCTTTTTCTATTTTCTCATTGATTTATCTATGCTCTGTTTTTTTTTTTTTTATATTCTTGCTTTTCTTAACTTTGGGCTTAGCTTATTATTTCATAGTTTCTTGAGGTATAAAGGTAGGTCGTTTATTGAGGTCTTTCTTCTTTTTAATATAGGAGGTCATCATTATAAATGTAGGATCTAAAACTGGTAATCTCCTAGAAGAAAACATAACTTGAAAGCTTCATAATGTTGATTTTGTCAATGATTTTATGGATATGTTACTTAAATCACTAAAGCAAAAATAAGAAAGTGGGGCTACATCAAACTACAAAGCTTATGCATAGCAAATGAAACAATACCAGAATGAAATAGCAACCCATAAAACAAGAGAATATATCTGTAAAGTGTATATCTGATGAGGAGTTAATTTTCAAATATATGAGGAATTCATACAACTCAGTAGCAAAACAAAAAGCAAAACAAAACAAAACAATACAATACAAAAAGCAAATACCTCAAATAAAAAGTGTGCAAAGGACTTGAATAGACTTTTATCGACAAAAAATACAAAAGACCAACAAATATATGAAAAGATGATGCTCAATATCACCATCATGAAATTGCAAATCAAAATCCTACTGTGATATACCTCACATCTGCTAGAATGGCTATTAACAAAATTATCAAAAAGAAAAAAAAGATACATTTTGGTGACAACATAGATAAAAGGAAATCCTTATACACTGTGGATGGAAATGTAAAATTGTACAGCCAATGTGTAAAACAGTATGAAGATTTCTCAAAAAAAATTAAAAAAATAAATTTAACTTATACCCAAGAGTCCAATGTCTTTTTAAAGATTATCAAAATAATTAAACCATAGTGTCAAAAATACCTGCACTCCCATGTTTATTGCAGTATAATTGACAATACTCAAGATATGGAAACAATTACAATGCCATTTTTTGGATAAATGGACAATGAAAATGTACTATATTATATACGATGCAATGCTATTTAATTAAAAAAATGAATAAATCCCTACTATTAGTTACAGCATGGATGGACCTAGATGACATTATGGGAAGTGTAATAAGTCAGTCACAGAAAGAAAAATACTAACTAATTCTACTATTATGAGGTATCTAAAATAGTCCAACTCAGAAGGGGAAAATAAAATGGTGATTTCTAGAGAATAAAGAGCTGAGATTGGAGGTGATAGGTGTGTTTATTAGTTCAATTGTAGTGAGAGTACCATGAATGTACGCATATATCCAAACTCAGCAAAAGGTATCCATTATATATGTGCAATATTTCATAAAAAAATGTATCAAAATTAAATAAAACTAAATGAGAGAGAAAATGTGGTTATCAAGCAAGCTACCACTTTGAGCTACTGGAACTCAACCAGCAGAGAATTATTTTTTTAACTTTATAATTTTAATTCCAGGATATTTAACATACAGGGTTATATTTATTTCATGCATACAATATACTGGTTCAACAATTCTATACATTATTCAGTGCTCATCATGACAAAGTGTACCCATTGATCCTCAGCTGCTATTGCACCCTTCCCTCCACCCACCTCCCCTCTGGTAACCATCAGCTTGTTTTCTATAGCTAAGAGTCTGTTTCTTAGTTTGCTTTTTTTTTCATTTGTTGATTTTGTTGTTGTAGTTGTTTCTTCCAAGATTTTATTTTAACTCATATTAGTTAACATATAGTGTGGTATTGGTTTCAGGAGAGAATTTAGCGGATTCTTCACTTACATATAACATCCAGTTCTCATCACAAGTGCCCTCCTTAATATACATCACCCATTTATTCTATCCCCCCCACACACACCTCCCGTCCAACAACCTTCAGTTTGTTCTCTATAGTTAACAGTTTCTTTTGATTTTCTCCCATTTCTGTTTTTATCTTACTTTATTTTCCTTCCCTTTCCCTATATCAATCTCTCTTGTTTCTTAAATTCCACACATGAATGAAATCATATCGTATTTTTCTTTATCCGACTGACTTATTTCACTTGGCAAGATATCTTCTGGATCTATCCACATTATTGCAAATGGCAAGATTTCATTTTTTTTTTTTATTCCTGAGCAATACTCCATTTATCCATTCATCAGTCAATGGACATTTGGGCTCTTTCCATATGAGTGGAATAATATATTATTTATCTTTCTCCAATTTATTTATTTCATTTAACACTATAGTCTCTAGCTCCATCCATGTTGTTGCAAATGGCAAGTTTTCATTCTTTTTTATGACATAATAATATTCCATTGTGTATATACACCACAAGTTCTTTATCCATTCATCTATTGATGGACACTTTTGCTACTTCCATAATCTGGCTATTGTAAATAATGGTGCAATAAACACAGTGGTGTATATATCTCTTTGAACTAGTGCTTTTGTTTTTTGGGTAAATATCCAGTGGTGCAATTATTAGATACTAGGGTAGTTCTATTTTTTTTTTTACATTTTGAGGAAACTCCATACTGTTTTCTATAGTGGCTGCATTACTTTGCATTCCTACCAACAGTGCATGAAGGTTCCTTTTTATGCACATCATCACCAACACTTATTTTTTCTTGTCTTGCTGATTTTTCCCATTCTGACAGGTGTAAGGTGATATACTATTGTAGTTTTAATTTGCATTTCCCTGATGATCAGTGATGTTGAGCATATTTTCATCTGTCTGTTGGTCATCTGTATTTGTTCTTTGCAGAAATGCCTGTCCATGTCTTCTGCCCATTTTAATTGAATTATTTCTTGTTTGGTGTTGAGTTGTATCAGTTCTTTATATATTTTGGATATTCATCCTTTATTGGATATGCCATTTGCAAATATATCCTCTTATTCAGTAGGTTACCTTTCAGTTTTGCTGATTGTTTCTTTCGCTGTTCAAAAGCTTTTTATTTTGATATAGTTTCAATAGTTTATTTTTGCTTTGTTTCCATTGCTTCAGGAGACATATCTAGAAAAAATATTCCTGTGGCAAATGTCAGAGAAATTACAGCCTGTGTTCTCTTGTAAGATATTTATACTTTCAGGTCTCACAAAGAAGTTTTTAATCTATTTTGAGCTTATTTTTGTGTGTAGTGAAAGGAAGTGGTGTAGTTTCATTCTTTTGCATGCACCAGTCCAATTTTGCCAATACCATTTGTGAAAGAGACCATCATTTTCCCATTGTATATTTATTTCTCCTTTCTCAAAGATTAATTTCCCATGTAATTATGGGTTTATATCTTCATTTTCAATTCTATTCCATTGATCTAAGTGTCTATTTTTATGCCGATACAATACTGTTTGGATTGCTACAGCTTTATAGTATAACCGAAAGTCTGGAATTGTGATACCTACAGTAGTGTTTTTCTTTTTCATGATTTCTTTTGTTATTTGAAGTCTTTTCTGGTTATATACAAGTTTTATAATTATTTTAGTTCTGTAAAAAAATGTTGTTGGAATTTTGATAGGGACTTTATTAAATCTATAGCTTGCTTTAGGTTGTATAGATATTGTAACAATTTTAGTTCTTCCAATCCATGAGCATGGCATGTCTTTTTTTTTTTTTCTTTTATCATCTTGAATTTCTTTCACCAATGTTTTATACTTTTCCAGATTCCAAATATTTTACTTATTTGGTCAAGTTTATTCTTAGATGTTTTCTTGTGTTTTTTTTTTTTTTTGGTGCAATTATAAATTGGATTGTTTTCTTAATTTCATTTTCTGCTGCCTCATTATTTAAGTATAGGAATGCAGCTGATTTCCATTCATTGATTTTGTATACTGTGATTTGTCTGAATTCATTTATAATTTGAGTAGTTTTTTCATGGAGTCTTTCAGGGTTTCTCTATATAGCATCATAGCATCTGCAAATAGTGAAGGTTTTACTTCTTCTTTACCAATTTTATATTTTTATTTTATTTTTCAGATTCTTATGACTAGGATTTCAAGTACTATGTTGAATAAACGGGGTAAAAGTGTACATCCTTGTCTTGTTCTTGATTGTAGGGGGAAAGTTCTGGGTTTTTCACCATTGAGTATGATATTTTCTGTTGGTTCATCATATAAGGCCTTTATTACATTGAAGAATTTTCCCTCTACAATACGTGGTTGAAGGTTTTAAACATTTATGGGTATTGTGCTTTGTCAAATGCTTTTTCTGGATCTATTAAAATCATTATATGGTTCTTACATTTTCTTTTATAATTGTGATGTATCACATTGATTGATTTCCAAATATTGAACCATACTTGCAACCCCAGAGTAAATCCCACTTGATCATGGTGAGTACTCATTAATGTATTGTTGGATTTGGTTTGCTAGTTTTGTGAGGATTTTGCGTCTATGCTCATCATAGATATCAGCCTAAATTTTTTTGTTTGTTTGTTTGTTTTGTTTTGTTTTTGGTGCTATATTTATCTTATTTTAATATCAGGTAAAACTGACCTCATTGAATGCATTTGATAGCTTTCCTTTCTCATATTTTTGGAATAGTTTGAGAAGGATAGATACTAACTCTTCTTTAAATGTTTGATACAATTAACCTGTGATTCTGTCTGATCCTTAATATTTGTTGTTGGGAGGTTTTTTGTTTGTTTGTTTGTTTCTGAGTCAATTTAATTGTGAGTAATTTGTTCAAATTTTCTTTCTGCTTCTTTTTGTAGCTTATGTTTTTAGGAATTTTCCATTTTTTCCTCTGTATTTTCCAATTTATTGACATTTAATTTGTCACAATATTCCTTGGTAATCTTTTGCATTTTTGTGGTGTTGGTTGATATTTCTCCTCATTCATTTGAATTATTTGAATCCTCTCTCTCTCTGTCTCTCTTTCTTTTGTTTTATGAGTCTGGCCAGAGGTGTATCAATTTTATTGATCTTTTCAAAGAAACAGTTGCTGGTTTCTTTTAACTGTTCTAATGTTTCTTGTTTTTGTTTTGTTTTGTTTTCATTTCTATTGTTTTAAATTTCTATATCATTTATTTTTTTCTATTTTTGATTATTTTGTTCCTTCTACTGGATTTTTGTTTGATTTGTTCTTCCTTTTGTAGGTCAAGTAAGTGCAAGGTATGTTGCTTACTTCCGACTCTTGTTGCTTTTTGAGGTAGGCCCTTATTGCTATTAATTTCCCTCTGATAAATGCTTTTGCTACTTCCCAAAGATTTTGAACCATTTTGTTTACATTTTCATTTGTTTTCATGTATTTTTTTATTTCTTCTTTAATTTTTTTGGTTGACTCCTTCATTGTTTACTACAATGTTATTCAATCTTCTTGTATTTGTGGTCTTTCCTTTTTTTATTGTTTTTTTTTCTAGATTTTTAGTGTTATGTTCAGAAAAAATGTATGGTATTATCTCAATAGTTTTGTGCTCACTGACAGTTTTGTGTGGCCTAATATATGATCTATTCTGGAGAATGTTTCATGTGAAGTTGGAAAGAATGTGCATTTTATTGTGTTAGGTGGAATTTCTGAAAATGTCTGCTAAATTCATTTTGTCTAATGTGTCTTTGTTAAGCTACTGTTGATTTTCTGTTTGGATAATCTGTCCATTGATGTATGTAAAGTGTTAAAGTACTCTACTAGTGTTGTATTGCTATTGATTATTTCCTTTATGTTTGTTATTAACTCTTTTATACATTTCCGTGTTATCATGTTGAGTTCATCAATATTTACAATTGTTATATCTTCTTGTCAGATTGTCCCCTTTATTATTATAGAATGCCTTTCTGTGTCTCTTGTTACAGTCTTTATTTTAAACTATATTTTGCATGATGCAAATATTGTTACCTTGGCTTTCTTTGATATCTGTTTGCATGACAAAATGTTTCCCCTTCCCCTCAATTTCAGTCAGCATGTTTCTTTAGGTTTGAAATGACTTTTTGTAGGCAGCTTATAGATTGTCCTTATTTGTTTATCCACTGTATCACATTATGTCTTCTGGTTGGACCATTTGCTTTATTTACATTCACAGAAATTATTGATAGATATGCATTTATTACTAATTTGTTACTTGTTTTATTTGTTTTTTGTAGTTTTTTCCTGATCCATTCTACCCTTGTTCTTTTCAAGGTTTGTTGACTTTCTTTAGTAATATACTTGCATTCTTTTCTCTCTGTTTGCATATTACTGGTTTTTCATTTGTGGATAACATTAGCTTTGTATATACTATCTTCTGCATATGGCAGTCTATGTTAAGTTGATGATTACTTAAGTTTGAACCCATTCTTTACTCATCTCCCTCCCTCCCAAGTTGAAGGTATATGGTGTCATATTTTGTATATTTTTTGTTTTATGAAAATTAGTCCCTTGACTGATTTTATTTTAATAAATGTTTATTCACTTTTGAGAGAGAGAACATGAGCAGGGGAGAGGCAGAAAGAGGGGCGACAGAAGATCCAAATCAGACTGTGCACTGATAGCAGTGAGCCCAATGTGGGGCTTGAACTCACAAATTGTGAGATTATGACCTAACCAGAAGTTGGACACTCAACCAACTAAGCCACCCAGGCATTCCATCTTTTGACTGATAAAAAAAAAAACAAAAACAAAAACAAAAAAACAAAAAACCTTATTTTTAACGTTCCTGTGTTTTTTACTTTTCATATCTCATTTATGACCTTTCCTTTCCACTCAAAGTGTCTCCTTTAATATTTCTTATAGGGGTGGCTTAATGGTCATAAATTCATTTGGATTTTGTTTGTATGATAAAGTATTTATCTCTTCTTCTATTCTGAATGATAGTCTTGCTTAATAGAATATTCTTAGCTGCAAATTTTCTTCTTGCAGTACTTTGAATATATTATACCCCTCCTTTCTGGCCTGAAAAGTTTCTGCTGAAAAATCTGCTGATAGCCTTATGGGGTTTCCCTTGGATACAATTGTCTTGTGTTTTCTTGCTGCTTTTATTTTTTTTTTCCTTTTCACTGTGTTTTTCCATTTTGAATATTATGTGTCTTGGTATTGTCCCTTTTTGGCTGATTTTGTTGGGGGATCTCTGTGTTTCCTTCATCTGAATATCTGTTCCTTTACCTTGGTTAGGGAAGTTTTTGGCTAATATTTCTTCAATTTAATTTTGAGCTCCCTTTTCCCTCTCTTCTTTTACTGAGATCCTTATAATATAAATGTTATTATGCTTGATAGATTCACTGAGTTGCTTAAGACCATTCTCAATTTTCATATTTTTTCCTCTCATTTGTTAAGCTTGGTAATTTTCCATTACTCTTGTTTTCCAGATCACTATTTTTTTTATGTTTCATCTAGCCTCCTGTTTATTACATCAAGTGATTTTTTAAAATTTTATTTATTGCTCTGATTGGTTTGTTTTTATCTCTTCATTAAGAGTCTCACTAATGTCCTCCACTTTTTTCTCCAAGTCCACTGAGCATCTTCATGATCATTACTTTAAATTCTTTATCTATTTCACCCATGTCTCTTGCTGTGGTTTAGTCCTGAAAGATCATAAAAACAATGGAAATAATCAGTGAGAGTAAGAGCTGATTCTTCCAAAAATATAAGCTAGACTAAGAAAAAAAGAGAAAACTCTAAAATATGGGAAATGAAAGAGGACACATTATAACCGACTTTATAGAAATATATATAATCATAAGAGATACCATGAACAATTGTATGCCAGCAAAGTACATAGCAAAGAAGACATAAATCCACTTCTAGAAATACACAACCTACCAAAACTGAATCAGGAAGAAATAAAAAATCTTAACAGACTAATAAGTAATTTGTTTTTACAAGAAGTAGGAGTTGCTGGTGGCCATGAATAAGGAGGGGCAGTGTCAAGATTCTTATGAGTACAGAGTCCACAATTTGTCCAAGGACCATGATTAGAGTTTTATCTGATTCCACAGCTCTCTGAAATGAGCTGCTCTAGCCACCATGTCTTCAGATTCATCCATAATAAACGTAGTAAACCTCACTTCTTGAAAATGTGGATCTCCTGGCAGCCAGGGAGCTTGAACTTGACCTGTATAGGACTTCAGTCGCATGCTCCTTGTTCTACATCTTCCTGTAGATGGACACGGTGACATGGTTAATGTGGACCTTCACCACTGTGCCCTAGGGATTTCCAAAAGTACCCTGCATATCTGTCTATAGCCTGTCAGCCCCATCGCAGGACATTTTGTTGATACAGATGATGTGGAAGGGGTAGAGAGCTACACTGGGATATGAAAAACATCTTTCCCACAACTTTTCACAATGTACTTGCTCTAAACAAATGCAAGCAGCCTCCAGGGCTTCAGAGGACAGTTGCACATATTCATCTAACACCCTGTGGTCACATAGTGGGAACTCATTGGGAACTTTTGCCTTCTTCTGCCCCAGGTCAAAAATGCAGAAATTAGTATAAGGGACACCTCTACAGAAGTGAGACTTTGGATACAGCTTGTCCTTATAATATTGATAATACCAGGTAAGGCAGAAACCCATGGCAACACCAGGATCTTCAGTGGTGCACCAAGGAAAAGAGCAAGAGATTTAATCAGTAATTAATTCACAAAACTCCATGGACAGATGGCTTTATTAGAGACTTCTATCAAACATTTAAAGTAGAATTTGTACCATTCCTCCCCCAAATCTTCCAAAATACAAAGAAGGAGGGAATACTTCCAAATAGATTATAAGAAAACAACATCACTTTGAAACCAAACCCAGATAATGATATAACAAGAAAAAGAAAACTACAAACATATATATCTGATGAATATAGTGCAAAAATTCTAAGCACAATATTAGCAAACCAAATTCAAGAACACATTAAAAGTATTATAATCCATGACCAAGTAGTATTTATCCCTAGGATATAAGGATGATGCAATATATAAAATTCAATAAATGTAATACACCACATCAATATAATGAAAGATAAAAGTCACCTGCACATCTCAATAGATCCAGAAAAAAAAAAAACATTTGAAAAAATACATAACATTTTGTGTTGAAATCCTTAGCAGATCAGGTATGGAAGGAACATAACACAAAAAAGACCATATACACCAAACCTACAGCTACATTATACTCAACTGATAAAAATTGAAAGCATTTCTTGTAAGACCAGGAACAAGATAAGGGTTCCCACTTTTACTGCTCCTATTCAATGTAGCATTGGGAGACTAACTAGAGCAATATGGCATGAAAAAGAAATAAAATTATCCAAATCAGAAAGGAAAAAGTAAAACTATTTCTAGTTTCTGATGACATGATCTAGTATAGATAAAACCTGAAGGATTAACCAAAAATGAAATTAATGACTTCAATAAAGTGATAAAATACAATATTAACATAAAAAATTCATTGCAATTATTTTCACTAATGATGAAGCATCTCAAAAAAATAAAATAAAAGTATCACAATCACAATATTCTCAAAAACAATAAAATGTTTAAGAATAAATTTAACTAGTGGAATGAGAGATGTACAATGAAAACTACAATACTTTGTGGGGCTCCTGGGAACACTAAGTTCTACTCTTGAAACCAATACTACACTATATGTTAACTAACTTGAATTTAAATGAAGAAAAACATTTAAAAAATTAAAAAAAAAAACAAAATGCATATATGCTTTGAGGACAGTGTAGAGTTCAACCAAGACACCACGAACTATTTTCACTGAGTTTTTGGTGTGTGTGTTTGTGTTGCTCACTCTGCAATTCCATTTAAATTTTCTCTTTTTGACATGTACACTTGGTAAATTCTCCTTATTCTTCATGGCTCAACATAAGTGACTTTTAACAAAGAAAGTTTTCTGTTGGTCTTTCAGTTCACTAGGACTTTCTTTCCCTGTGCTGCAGTTAGAAGTCAGCATGTACTTTCTGATGAGTTAGATTATGAGGTTTCTATGGAGACTCAATATTCTTTGCATAGTGTAAATAAATTACTTAATGGCCATCAAAAAAGCATGAGGAAATAAAATAAAACTTGCAATAAAATTTCAGGTTTAAAGTTTTGGATCAAAGAAGGTAGAATTTACAGCAAAGTACTTTTCCAAAGAAGACATCTAGATAGCCAACAGACACATGAAAAGATGCTCAACATCATTCATCATCAGGGAAATACAAATCAAAGCCACACTGAGATACTGCTTCACACCAGTCAGAGTGGCTAAAATTAACCACTCAAGAAACAACAGATGTTGGGAAGGATGTAGGGAAATGGGAACCCTCTTTCACTGTTGGTGAGAATGCAAACTGGTGCAGCCACTCTGGAAAACAGTGTGTATGTTCCTCAAAAAATTAAAAAAAAATAGATCTACCCTCTGACCCAGCAATAGCAGTGTTATGAATTTACCCAAGTGATACAAAAGTGCTGATGCATAGGGGCACTTGTACCCCAATGTTTATAGCAAGACTTTCAACAATAGCCAAATTATGAAAACAGTCTAAATGTCCATCAACTGGCAAATGGATGAAGAAGATGTGGTTTATATATACGATGGAACACTACTTGGCAATGAGAAAGAATGGAATCTTGCCACTTGTAGCAACGTGGATGGAACTGGAGCATATTTTGCTAAGTGAAATAAGTCAGGCAGAGAAAGGCAGATACCATATGTTTTCACTTATATGTGGATCCCGAGAAACTTAACAGAAGACTATGGGGGAGGGGAGGGAGAAATAAAGTTACAGACAGGGAAGGCAAACCATGAGAAACTGCTAAATACAGAGAACAAGCTGAGGGTTGATGAGGGGGATTGGGGAGAGGGAGAAATGGGTGGTGGGCATTGAGGAGGGCACTTGTTGCGATGGGCATTGGGTGTTGCATACAAGCGATACATCACGGGAAACTACCCACAAAACCAAGGGCACACTGTGTACACTGTATGTTAGGCAACTTGACAATAAATTATATTTTAAAAAAAGAAAGAATTGATGGAGAAAGTGGCGATTGATTTAAATTCTGCTATACTCATCTTAAATACATGTCTGGAAAAGGCATTACTTAAGAAATTACACAAGTTTTAAGGAATGTCGTGACACATTCAAAACATTAGAATTTGATAGAAGTATCAGGAATTATCATTTACAGATAAAGAGCTGAATCATACATTGCAATAACTGGGAAACATCCAGAAACTGTGAATTAAAAAAAAAAAAAAAAGGAAAGGAAAGGAAAGGAAAGAAAAAAAAATTACACTGAAGTTTCATTATTTGTTTAATTTGTTTATATTTACTAAATCATAGAACTATTATCTAACATTAGTGAAATGGTGTTTTGAAGTAGACAGAGATTGAGTAAAGTAAATAAAGAGGATGCTCTGGGGGTGCCTGAGTGGCTCAGTTGGTTGGGCATCCGACTTTGGCTCAGGTAATGATCTCACAGTTCATGGGTTTGAGCCCCATGTCAGCTTCTGTGCTGACAGCCCAGAACCTGGAGCCTGCTTAAGATTCTGTGTCTCCCTCTCTCTATGCCCCTCCCCCACTCTCACTCTGTCTCTCTGTCTCTCAAAACTAAATAAACATTAAAAATTTTTAAAAAGAATGCTATGACATTTTATTAATAAAGAAAAAAATTATATTTTACAGTTATTGAATTTTAAAATATAGAGGCTATGTGAAAATGTAGAATCTGAAAAGCTGCCTTGAAGTTTTAATTTCACTTTTCTCACAAGTTAGACTTGCATGTTGTAAAATAATGTATCATTATGTAGCAATATTTAATACAAGTAAAATACATTAACAGTCATGAAAAAGAGGGTCACAATTGTGACTGTCAGAAATGAATGATATATTTTCAATAATTGTAACATAGAGTCACACAAAATTGTAATTAATTAAGTTTTTAATGTCAGTTTTTAACAAGTATATCAATATATAAAAATTCTGTTTACTGGAATCTCAAGAAAGTATCATTTGCCTTGAGACACTGGCCATCTTTCTAAGACTCTCTTCAAAGCCCCACTCACTTCCTTGTTCCTCAGACTATAGATTAGTGGGTTCAAAGCAGGATTGATGACAGCATAGAAAAGGGAAATCAATTTATCACCCTCAGCTGAATATAGAGATTTAGGTCTCATGTACATGAATATACCTGTTCCATAATAAACAGTAACCACAGTGAGATGGGAGCTGCAGGTAGAGAAAGCCTTTTTCCTTCCCTCTGTTGAGTGCATCCTCATCACAGCAACCAGTATGCGTAGGTAAGAGAGAGTAATAAGGAAGAAGGGGAGCAAGAGGGTACCAGATGCACCTATAACCATCATCGTCTCCTGCAGAGATGTATCAGCACAGAGCATATGAAGAAGAACAGGTACTTCACAAAAAATATGGTCAACAATATAAGGGCCACATAAGGGAAGTATGGTGAAGTAGAGGGGCACCACTGAAGCAAAGAAACTGATGGTCCATGCTCCCAGAATGAGCTGCACACACATAGACCAGTTCATAATAAGCAGGTATCGCAGAGGGTCACAAATGGCCACGTAACGGTCCAGAGCCATGATTGCCAAAATAATGCATTCAGCTGCTCCCATCAACAGGGAGATATAGGTCTGGGCAAGACAGAATTCATAAGAGATAACTTTCTTAGAGGCAAGGAGGTTGAAGAGCATCTTGGGGACCACAGTTGTGGTGTAAAATATGTTCAGGAAGGCCAAGTGGCAGAGGAAAAAATACATGGGTGTCTGGAGACAGGAATCAATTGCCACTAAGATGATAAGAGCTATGTTTCCAAAGAGATTGACCAGGTAGACCACAGAGAAGAGGAAGAAGAGGGGAATCTCAGCTTGAGGGTGATTTGAAAACCCAACAAGAACCAACTCGGTGATGGTGCTGAAATTTTTCTGAGCCATGTTGAATGATGATGTGAGCAGAAGAAATATCCTTTGAGAACAAACAATTATGGTGAAAAAACAAAGACACACCGATACTTTAACATTATCAATATACTATTGCAGGGTGTGTATTTAATAACTTAAGGAGTAAATTATCCTGCTTTTGAAAACTTCCTTACATTCATGCATTGATAAAGTAAGTTTGAAAAATTATTTCATATGTTAGAATAAAACATGTTTCCATTCTAACTCCAAAAAAATCATTAACACAAAAACATAAACATGTGCACACAGATACAAACACACACATACAAATTATGGATAAATTTTTGGTTGCTCCTGTACAGACATGGCTTACATGTACAGACCAAGTGTTTAAGAAGTGCTGATTTTTTATCTTAACATTGACTATTTGGAATATGGAAGCTTATAACAGGACCTTTCATAATTTTCTGAGATGGTTGTCAAAATGTGAAACAACCATTTTAAGATATCTTACCTGATGTCAGAGGACTTTAGTGAGTTTGTTAAACTCATTAATGTAGCAAAGATGGATATAGAATTTAGATAACTTGATTGTAATCCCCACATGCTGGTCACTGTTCATGTTTCCAATGCAGAGATGAGAGGCTCACTTGGCTGTACACAACTTTTCATTACAAGAATATGTTACGTAGGCTTCAAGGTTTAGAGAAAAATAAAGGCACATATTAGTATAGACTTACTCGTAATTCAAACTTCAACACAATGAAACAAAATTATATGCCTTTGGCATGAGAAATAAATGAATTGTCCAACTTATTTTAATTTTCACCAGTTACACTGTTAAAGAACCATCTCTGGCAGAAAGAAAATCTTTTGCCTTGAAGTAATGCACTACCCAGTCTCTTTTAAATCATATACAAAAATATTTTTTTTAAATATACCCATTGTATTCACCTCTCAATGTGTATAAATTTAAACCATTTTGTAATTCCAAAACACATTCTATATCCACTGTATACCTCTTTGGTTCTTCCAAATGGCACAACGTTATTTATGGAAAAGTTATAACATGATAAATAATAACAACAGAAAAACTGAAGTACTTTGAAACTATTTTATCCACAATAAAATGAGAATCATACTCATGATATAATAGTAAATATACAGTAATTGTAAATTTGTTTTCTTACACTTATAAAATTCCTTATTTGGATTAATTTAATTTTCACAAATCATAATATGATGTGGTTTTTATTTTTATTTCTATTCTGCAATGGAAAACTGTGCTACAAAGATTGTAGTATTTGAAAATTATCTGCAATTAGTTATTGTTGATACTAGGGCTCAAAGCAAGAGAGGATGGCTCTGATTTATACTCTTTAATCTAGAGCTGTCTTGATTATCAGAAATCCAATTTAACATTGAAAACCACAGCACAATAATTATGTAATCACTGTTTTCCTTTGTGCCATAATTCAGTCACAAATACAGGTAGTAACATTTCTAGAAATGGCAATATCATATAATTTTAATCCGGGAACATGTGCAAGAGTCTCTTCTCAGGAAAAACTTATAAATAATACTAATACTATAACTTAAATAAATCTCACCCTTATGAAAAATAGAAAATTTAAAATGACTTGTCTAGTTACCATTTGGAGATTGTAGTTTTTCTTGGCTGTTGATAAAAGGCAGGGATGGTGACAACTTGAGTCTTCAGAGAGAAGGGACAATAAACAAATGAAAATCTGTTTCTTATTAAGATTCACTCATAGTTATTATTAATAAATGTCTTGATGTGTTGACTTTTCCTGTCTCTGCAGAAATTTCATTGATGAAAGGAGTCTGCCCTCTGTCTCACTGGAGTTGGTGATACCCGGGATCTATCTCCCTGACTCATATTTGAACTACCCATGTTGACTGTTTCCTCATCTTCCGCAGAATAGAGGACTGAAATAAGATGATATGTATATAAGTATGCATATTTTGTATCTGTTTCATACATAGTTAAGTACAGGTAATACATCTCTGTATTTTCAGACGTTAAAAACAATCAGGTCCCCATCCCTCGGGTCCTTGTTAGCTTTTATGCAGCCATGCTGAATAAAGGGGATGGAGAGGAAAAGGGAAATGAAACACAATTAGGTGATTCCAAAATGAGTAAAAGCTAATTTTATAATCACAATAAGAGTGTATATGTGACTTTTGAATTCCATTCTTTTGTCTTTAGCGTATTGACCTCAAACACATAAAAGAAAGGTAAATATTTTACAGGCTTTGTTCATCAAACTGACTATTCATCTATGACTTTATAAATTTGAGTTTTGCATTTTGCATCCTGACTAAATAATGGGCCTCACAGGTGTTTACAAGAAAAGTGATAGACATAGTCCTGGAAAAATTTTAGAAAACTCAACTGCAAAAAAAAAAAAAAAAAAAAAAGCTGTTGGTATCTAGTATACATGGTTGAAAATTACATAGACCTTCCCCATTTTTTTGTTTATTTTTTTGAGAGAAAATAAGAGAGCATGAGCAGGGGAGGGGCAGAGAGAGAGAGAGGAGGACAGAGTATCCAAAGCAGACTCTGTGCTGACAGCAGACAGCCCAATGCAGGGCTTGAACTGAGGAACCTTGAGATCATGACCTTGAAATCATGACTTTGAAATCCAGAGTTGGGTGCTTAACTGACTGAACTCCCCAGGCACCCCAACCTTCCTATACTTGAAATACCTGAGTGAATAGAAACTACATCAAAGAAAAAAAAATCACATAGAGGACTTACAAAATGCAAGTCTCCTTGGTTATCATATGGAGAATTATGCCATCTGTTTATACATAATCATAGCATCTGTTTATCACAAGTTTATCAGTAGAGCTTGTAAATCATTTGATACGAGGAGATAAACATGAGATAGATGATCGAAACTCTACTTTTGTTAGCAGATTGGCTATATTGTGAAAGCCTAGAAACTTGGAACACTGACTAAATGGGCTAATTCTGCTCCAAATTCAACTTGCTTATGTAAGTTTAAATGGTAGGATATAATCTATATTTTAAAAATCACCAGAGCCATTCAAAAAATAGTCTTTGTAGACAAACTGGAAATAAACTGAAAATCCAGTTAAAATGTCTATAGTTAGAATGATTACAATAAATGCAACAGAATTTATTCCTACTGATCTAACACTGTTTAAATTATTTTATACATTTATGTGTTTTCTTCTCCCCCCTACATCTAAAGCTTATTTAAACATATCCATCTTTATAAATGTCGTTTAAGTCATTTTATATGTAATTTATTTTGAAGCTAATTCAATATTTACTTAGTTTTGCCATCTTACACTCATTATTTGTACTCTTATTTTTGGTGATCTATTTTATTTTTATGCATTCAGTATATATGACTGTATAACAGATTATTCCAAACCTTAGCACAAAACACAAACCATACAAGTGCACACATTTCTGCAGATTAGGAAGCTGGAAGCAGTTTGCTTGAGTGCTATTGGATCAAGGTTCCAATCAACAGGTCCTGAGGTTTCAATAAACAGGTTAGGCAGGTCAGTGTTCATCTGAAGGCTTGACTTGTGGTGGAGGATCTACTACAAAATTAATCTGAATGATTGATTACTGTACTTTGTTCCTTGCTGGTGTTGCTTATTGGTCTCAGTTCCTAGGCATGTGGGTATGTCAATAGGACTGGTCACAACATGGCAGCTGACTTTTCAAGTGAGTGGTCTAAATAAGAAGGAGACAGAGAGAGTACAAAATGAATTCCACATTCTTTTATAACTTTAAAAGATATATACCATGATATCTATCTCATTATATTGATAACATACACTAACTGGTACAATGAGGTAGGGGACTATACAGAGTTTATTTTGTTGTATTTAATTTAATTTAATTTAGTTTAGTTTAGTTTAACTTAATTTAATTATTTTATTTTATTAGTTTACTTTATTTTATTTTATGTTTATTTTTGAAAGACAGTAAGTGTGAGCAGGGTAAGAAAAGAAAGAGAAGGAGAGAGAATCTCAAGCAGGCTCTCCACTGTCAGCACAGAGTCTGATGCAGGGCTTGAAGTCACAAACTGTGATTTCATGACCTGAGTCTAAATCAAGGATTAGACGCTTAACTGCCTGAGCCACCCAGGCACCCCTATTCAGATTTTAAATACCAAGAAGTATTGGTTGATATCTGGGAAACTAGCTTCCACAGTGTAAAATGATTCCAACCCTCAAATTTAGTGAATCAGATCTCAGAGCTCTTAAAGAGAAATGGCTCTTATTCATTTTTTATATTTGAAGTTCTTTAAAATTTATTTTATCTCCAGGTTTATTGAGGTATGATTAACAAATAAAAATTATAAAGTTTTAAGTTGTATAACATGATGTGCATGGTGTGTAATTTTTAGGTATGCAATGTGATAATTTAATACACAAATACATTGGGAACAGATTGTAGGATTCCACAATTTGTTCTCATTGCTATGTAAAGATCTGGTTTCTAATTAGCTTTCATCTGGAAGCTGACAGGTAAATTAACTAATAGTCTTTCAGAAGCCTGTGTGTGTGTGTGTGTGTGTGTGTGCACACCCACTTCTTATCCCAGCTCACTGCAGTAATAAAAGCAAGTCTTGGGGTGCCTGGGTGTCTCAGTCAGTTAAGCGTCTGACTTCAGTTCATGTCATGATCTCGAGGTTTCTGGGTTTGAGTCCTGCATCTGGCTCTGTGATGACAGCTCAGAGCCTGGAGCCTGCTTCAGATTCTGTGTCTCCCTCTCTCTCTGCCCTTACCCTGCTAGTGTTCTGTCCCTCTGTGTGTCTCAAAAAAGAATAAAAACATTAAAAACAAAAACAAACAAAAAAACAAGTCTCCAGTTTCTCCTCAGGTGAAATTTGTTCACACGTCTAGCAGCTCAACTTTTCTGGCTGAAAACCAGGAGACTGGCTTCTTTATCATATATCTCTGCACATTAATGGGAATCATAATTAATGAGTCTCCAGAATCACAGAGAATGATGATTATACTTCAAATGGGTACACAAGAATGCCCAGTGGATATTCCCCCTAAATCAGCACAGAGCAAGTAGGCAAAAACACAGCATTTAATTTCACCTTGGAAGGGGATAGACTTTATATTAATATTCAGATTTTCCAAGATGCTGCCCAAAGGTCAATATTCCAATTATCTCAATCTGGGAGCTAAAGGGACAGGCAATTTATAATCCTGCAGGATTCTGATTAGGCATGCAGATAATTTCTCTCCCTTTGTGGCATTTATGGGGTTTGGTGCAGTCCAACATCCGGGAACCACTAAGAACAAAGATAGCATTTAGGACAAGTACATAGGTTTCAAAGCCATGCATAATCTCTTACTGGGGTGTTTGTTGAGATTAATTTCCTATACAAGTTATGCATGTCAAATTTAGAAAATGTGGCTGCTTTATCTAATGTTTAGAAGCCAGTACAAAGACAATGAAAATGAAGAAACAGAAATATAATCCTAAGAGAAGAATAAGATACATCTCCAGAAACTCACACTGATTAAGTTGAGATAAGTAATATGCCCAACACATAACTTAAACACAGTCATGGATCTGGCAACCAAGATAAGGACAGAAATATATTACCAAAGGGAATACTTCAAAAGGAAGATAGAAAATAGTTTTAAAAATACCCAACAAGGATCACCTCACTGGAAAGGAATAACTGAACTCAAAAATTCAATAAAGGGGTTCAATGAAAGACTAGATAAAATATAAGAAAGAATCAGTGAACTGAAGGATAAGTCACTAGAAATCACCCAGAGGAACAAAAAAGAAAAAGAAAAAAGAACAGTAAAGAGTTTGAAGACATCATAAAGGACTTACCAGATACTGGAAAATTAACCCATATCATTTATTATGGGAGTCACAGGGGGAAAGAGAGACAGAAGATAACACAAAGCTTAATTAAAGAAATAATGGTCACAAACTTTCAAATTTGTGAAGGAAATACATATCCATATCCAGGAAGTTCCAGAGAAATGACATAAAAATAAAGACAGACCTAAATCAAGAGAAATCAAAATGTCAAGAATTAAAGAAAAGATAATTTGAAAGAGAAAATCAAATTGTTACATACAGGGGAACCCCCACCATAAGACTGAGCAAATAAATAAATAAATAAATAAATAAATAAATAAAATAATCAGAAACCTTGCAGTCTAGAAGGACGTTTGATGATATATTAAAAGTGATGAAAGAAAAAAAAATACTGCCAATTCTCTAAAGAGTATTATACCCAGAAAACCACAATCAAGTTAACACATTCATCACCTCACAAAGATTGATTGATTGATTGATCTATTTATTAGTAGTGGAAAACTCTAAGATTTATATTATTTTCAGCTTTCAATTATATAACATTAATTTAATGACCATGGTTGTATATTAAATTCTCAGAATTTATTCATCTTACAAATAGCTTTTCCTCAGAAGTTCTCCACTTCTCTCCCCAGTCTCTGGCAACTGCTATTCTATTTTTTTATTTCTATCATTTTAACTCTTAGATTTCACAAAAAAGTAATATCATACAGTATTTTTCTTTCCTTTCTCACTTATTTCCCTTAACATAATGTCTCCCAGGTTTATCCATGTTGTAACAAGTGAAAGGATTCTGTCATTTTTCATATCTAAATAATATTTATATGTAAATATCATATATTAGTATTTAAATATATGAGTATTATGAATGTATAAAATATATATGAGTATTAATATATATATGGCTGTTATTTAGCCATACATATGCACATGCACGCACGCACACACGCACACACACACACACTCACACATACTTATGTACATCTGACATCTATATAACCATTGATAGTCATTTAGGTTATTTTCAAAGCTCGGTATTCTGAATGATTCTGCAACGAATATATTGCAATAAATATCTCTTTGAGATAGTAATTTCATTTCCTTTGGATATATATTCAGAAGTGGAATTTATGGATCATATGGTAGTTATATTTTTAATACTATGAGAAAGCTCCATAAAGTTTTCCATATTGACTACACAAATTTATATTATTCTCCACATCAACACTTTTTATGTCTTCTCCATTTGATTAAAGCTATTCTAAAAGATCTTATAGTGGTCTCATTGTCACTTTGATTTGCATTTCCTTTATGACTAATGATGTTGCACAACTTTCTATACTAGTCCACTAGAATTTCTTCCTGCAAATATATCTATTCAGATCTTGGCTTATTTTATAATTGTGTTGTTATTTGCTAATGAGTTTTCTGTTTCTTATATATTTAAGCTATTAACCTCTTAACAAATATTGTCTCCATTCTGTAGGTTACTATTCATCTATAGGTTATTTCTTTTGCTAGGCAGAAACAGTATATTTTGTTGTGGTCACATTTATTTTGTTGTACTTTTGTTGCCTGTGCTTTTGGCATTATATTCATAATGTAATTGGGCAAGACCAATGTTATCGACCTTTTCTCCTGTGTATTCTTCTAGGTGTTTACAGATTAAAATCTACATTTAAATCTTTAATCAAAGACATTAAAATCCTTGAGGACTTGAATCTCTCCCTTCCATACCTTGAGCACATGATTGATTGGTTGATTGATTGATCTATTTATTGGTCTTCACCTGAAGACTCAATTTGCTCAGCTGCAAAGTGACAGTGAGAGCGCTGCCTTCCACCTGGTTGCCAAGTAGACTTAGTGATGCACTGTGGATGCACTTTTTACAGCTGAAGTTGGAGCTTGCACTTTGGCTATTGGAATTTTTCCTTATGGATAGTGTGAGTTTGAAGAACAGACTTCTGGACCACAATATAGCTTACTACTACCTGCTGTCCATCAACCATTGACTAACCTAAGGAGAATTTACTAGGTATGGGAGGAAGATGAAGGTGGAATAAGAGGATCCTAGGCTAGTATTGACCCACAAACACAACTAGATAACTATCAAATCATTCTAAATACCCCATAAATCAACCTGAACACTGACAGAACAACCTCCACAACTAAAGGGAAACAAGAGGCCACATCTAAGGAGCAAGAGACATAACAGGCTTTCTTAACAGAAAAGAAGTCAGAGACCTAGACAAAATACCAAGATGCAAAAATTTATCCCAAACAAAAGAACAAGGTAAGGCAACAACCAGCTATTTGAGCACACAGATATAAGTAACATACCTGATGGAAAATTTAAAGCAAAAATTAAATCAAAAGGTTATTCACTGAGCTTGAGAAAAGACTAGAAGACATTAGTAAGACCCTTATCACATAGATAAAAGAGTTGAAAAACCAGGAAAAAATGCAATAAACAATATTAGAAATACCACTGATGAAATGAACAGTAGGCTGGAAGAAGCAGAAGAATTCATTGGTGACATAAAGGGAAAAATAATGAAAAATAATGAAGTTGAACAAAAAAGAGAAAAAAATACAACATGAGAATACACTTGAGGAACTCAGTGACTCTATAAAATGTGATAATATTCATATTATAGGAGTCCCATATGAAGAAGAAGAGAGAAAAATGGACAGAAAATTTATGTTAGGAAATAATAGTTGAAGGCTTCCTTAATCTGAGGAAGGAAACAAATATCCATATCCAGGAGGCACGGGGAACGCCCATCAAAAACAAAACAACAACAACAACAACAACAAAACAAGCCAACACCAAGACATATTGTAATTAATTTTGAAAAATATAGGGATAAAGAAAAAAATTGTAAATAAGGAAGACAAAAGGAGTCCTTAACTTGCAAGGAAAAAACCAGAAGGCTAACTGGAAATTTCTCAACAGACACTTGGCAAGACATAAGGGAGTGGCATGATATATTCAATGTATTGAATGGGAAAAGTCTGCAGCCAAGAATGAACTATCCAGCAAGGCTATCATTCAGAAAATGAGAAATAGTTTCCCAGACAAACCAAAACCAAAGGAGTTTGTGATCACTAAACCAGCCCTGCAGAGAAGATTAATGGAAACTTTTTGAGTGGTAAGTAGAGAAGAAAAATGACAAATATATGAAAGGATCAGAAAAATCTCCAGAAAGAATGACAAAACAAGTAATAAAATGTCCCTAGATATCAGTAATTAATTTGAATGTAAACGGACTAAATGCTCCAATCAAAAGATATAGGTTGCCAGAATGGATTAAAAACACACGCAAACACACACACACACACACACACACACACCAAAAAGACCCATCTATTTGCTCCCTACAAGAGCCTCATTTTGGACCAAAAGGCATCTGCAGATTGAAACTGAGTGGATGGAGAAACATTAATTATAGTGTGATAAAATATGATCAAAATCATATTTTGACAATGAATGCCAAAAGAAAGCCACAGTAGTAATAGTAGTATCAGAAAACTAGACTTTAAGACAAAGACTGCAACAAGAGGCGAAAAAGGCCACTATATTATAATAAATGGGAGAATCCAATATGAAGATATTTAAATTAAAGCAGTTGACAAATACCAAAATATGCTCCACTGGAATGTCATTTTGTGTTGAGTTGAAATTTTTATTTTTTAAAATTTCAATGTAAATGAAATAAAATATATAAATGTTCTCAAATATATTTAAATATTTGATCTAAGTTGATATATTGTAATAACATATTATCATGGCTACATATTTTATGGCATTGCCTGTTATTCTGTAAGATTGCATTTAATTTACATTTATCAGTTTCAGAATTAAAAGTCATGCTGGTAATTGATAGAAATTAAAATGCATATACTAACATATTTTAGAATTAATTTAAAATTTGCAATATTGATTCCAAATCAAAGAATAGTTTCCTTCTTTGTATTTATTCAATTAACACACACTTGTTCAGCACATTGGGTATATTTCCATAATTTAATTACACATGTTTGATACTAATATTAAAATTATATTCATATAGTGTTCAATTTTAATTATGTTGATAAAAATGCATGGGAGTATGTCAATTTATTTTAGTATTCCTTTGTTATTTTCCAGTACTTCCTATATTCCCAAAATCTATTTTGAAAATCATGATACTATCTCAGTTTTTATATAAATTCATGGATATTTCTATCTTCAGTGGAAATTTATTATTTATTCTACAGTATCAACTTAACTTCTTTGTGTTTTGTGCTAGAAAATTTTTTTCACTCTCTCTTGATTTCTAATTTGTCAGCTGCTTGTTTTAGGATATCTTCTTTTCTTATTATTATTTTAAAAGTTCCCTGACATAGGTGCACCTATATATATATATATATATATATATATATATATATATATGATTAGATTTTGATTTGTTTCATTTTTGTGTTTTTTAGAAAATGAGTACAATTATATTTTATTATTATTACTTTAAAGTCTTTAATTTAAAGTCCAATTAGTTAACATACAGTGTAATATTACTTTCAGATATATCTTATAGTGATTCAACAATTCTATACAATACCCAGGGCTCGTTACAGCAAGTGCACTCCTTACTCCTCTATTTAACCCATACCCCCACTTACCTCTCCTGTGGTAGCCATCAGTTTGTTCTCTATAGTTAAGAGTGGGCTTCTTGGTTTGCCTTTCTCTCTCCCTTTTTCCCTTTGTTTTGATTCTTAAATTCCACATATGAATACACCACATTAATAAAAGAAAGGATAAGAACTTATGATCCTTTCAATAGATGCAGAAAAAGCATTTGACATAGTACATCCATTCATGATAAAAACCCTCAGCAAAGTAGGTTTAGAGGAAGCATACCCCAATACAATAAAGACCATCTATGAGAACCCCACAGCTAATATCATCCTCAATGGGGAACACTGAGAGCTTTTCCTCTAAGGTCAGGAACAAGACAGGGATGTCCATTCTCACCACTATTATTTAGCACAGTACTGGAAGTCCTAGCCACAGTAATCAGACAACATAAAGAAATAAAAGACATCCAAATCAGCAAGAAAGAAGTAAAACTTTCACTAAATTTTCTTTAGAAAATGTTTGTTGTAAGGGGTGAAGAGGAGGAAGGGCAGAGAAGAGAGAGAGAGGGGAAGGGAGAGAGAGAGGGAGAGAATTCCAAGTAGGCTCCATGCTCAGCACAGAGCCTGACTGACATGAGACTATCCCATGACCATGAGATCATGATCTGAGCCAATGTTGAGAGTCAGATACTTAACTGAATGAGCCACCCAGACACTCCTTGAAATTTCTTTTTAATTCAGGTTGATGTATATATCAGGTGAGCTTAATCTAATCACATTTTAATAAAATTTACATATTGGCTTTCTATAGTAAATGCCAATTTTTAATGTTTCTTGATCCTATATTTACTTTATGATTCAAAATTTTAACTTACCATATTATCTTTGGTTTGAGGATATCCTTTAATTTTTTTTTTTGTCCTACAAAAATCATATGTTATTGTCAATTTTTTCCCTTTAAAGGAAACAATATTTAATTACCATAAAATCTGAATTGGTGTTTTTCTCCTTTTTCACTGTTCCAGTTTATTTTAATTACGTACAATGAGACGAATTCTAATGTGAATTTAAATATAGAAGTGTACTTTCAAACATTTTAGCTTATTAATAACACACCCACAATCATGTGTATAGTCATTCCAAAACATCATCGATGAATATTTAGTTAATTTAAAAAATTGTTCTAGAAAAAGAAATCTTTTAAAAGGTTAATACCCTACTTATTTTGTTTCCTTTGGATATTTACTCATTTTTAATTTATAAAATTCCTCTTCACATAATAGTTACTAAACACAATAAAATTTAAAGATTATAGGAGTAAAAATTTTGATTCTGTATATTTGACTCCATTAAATAATCTGTGTAAACTGGAAAGTATCTCAAATGTCTAATGCAAGTAAGGTTTTCTGAAAGCAAAAATCAGTTACAAAATTGACATTTTAATCTGTTATCAATTAAATACATTTAAGTGTTTAAAAATATCTATTTATTAGTTGCATTGATCAAAATATTTTTACAAAAATTATTAATGATAAATATATATAGTTAGAATATGAGTAAATTGTAGTCATTGCCTTTTTATCATTTGGGTTATTAAATAGGGATGTAGAGGTTTAAAAAAAAGTGTTAGAGAAGATGATTTTTATTCATGCTAATTATTAAGAATATTAAATTTAATATGGATGTTATAAGAGTTGTATGTACATTATAAGGAAAATGAAAGTCCAACACATTTATCAATAATGTGTATTTTTGCTAGAAATAAAATGATGCTCAACTTAATATATCTTAGAATAGTGTGTCTTTCATAGTAATACATGTTGCTTCTTTCACTTCCTTGACAAAATTAAGGGAAGAGATTTCCCATGCAGCATAGAGAGGGAGAACTGGCCCATGGTGACAGAGATCAATCTTACAGGGATACCAAACACTAGAAATTTTCGTGCCCTTCTGTTCTTGATTTTTTTTTAATTGTATTACTTGGTGACAGTACTTGGAAATACCCTTATCCTTACCCTGAGTCTCGTGGATTACAGGCTTCACTCACCCATATATTTCTTCCTCAGCAATCTCTCTTTCACTGAAGTACTAACCACAACCTGTGCTGTTTCCAAGATGCTGGCAGGCTTCCTGTCAGACAGAAAGAGCATATCCTTTGGTGAATGCTTCACCCAGTCCTATATCTACTTCCTCTCTGGATACACTTAGTTTATCCTTTTTATAGTCTTGTCCTATGATTGCTATGTGGCCATTTGCAACCCTCTTCAGTACCTGGTGATTATGCCCACCTCATTGTGTGTGTGTCTTGTTATCCCCTCCTGGTGAATGTTTTTTTTTTTCCTCATTATCCTTTCCACTGTTAAGGTGGGGCTGCCATAGTGTGGCATCAATGCAGTTGGTCACTTTTTTGTGACAGTGCCCCCCTCCTCCACTTGACCTGTGCTGATGTCCCCATCTTTGAAATATTGGACTTCCTCAGCTCCCTTGTCCTGCTCATCAGCTTCCTTTCCCTCACTGTGGTCTCCTATGTTTATGTCATCTCCACCATTCTGAAGATACCCTCAGGTCAAGGTCAACACAAAGCCTTTGCTACCTGTGCCTCTCACTTCACTGTGGTCTCCATGGGCTATGGGATCTCTATTTTTGTACATGTCTACCCTTCCCAGAAGAACATTTTACATATCAACAAGATCCTCTTTATCATCTCTAGTGTCATGACACCTCTCCTGAATTCCTTCATCTTCAGTCTACAAAAAAAAAAAAAAACTTGAAAAGTTAACTGAAGGACACCTTGGCCAAAGGCCAGAACTTCCTCAAGGGGATGGGATTAAATTGATAGTATCTTTGAATACTTCCAAACCTGAGTATTTTTATTTTTTCAGAGAATGAGTGCTGAAATTGGTATCATAAATGGACAAAGGATTTTTTATGTGATTTTATTATTTATAATCATAATAACATAGTTAAACTGGATTTATATGTATCATATATTTTAAAGTGATTGAATAAACATGAAAGAAAAGTGTTTTGGTATTGGTGATTGAAATGTATATAAATTATATATTATATACATATATAATATGTATATAAATAAGTAAATATATATATAAATATGTAAATATACATAAGTGTGTGTATATATATATACACACAATATTATAAATATTGGGTAAATTCTGAGGCTTTTTTAAAAACTTTTTTTTAATTCAAATACAAGTTAGTTAACATATAGTGTAATAATGGTTTTAGGATTAGAGTTTAGTAATTCATCACTAATATACAACACCCAGTGCTCATCCAAAGTGCCCTCCTTAATGCCCATCACCTATTTAGCCCATCCCCCTACCCAAAACCTCTCCAGTAACACTCAGTTTTTCTCTGTATTTAAGCATCTCTTATGGTTTGCCATCCTCTGCTTTTATCTTATTTTTCCTTTCTTTCCCCTATGTTCACCTGATTTTTTTTAATGTTTATTTATTTTTGAGGTGAGAGAGACAGAGCATGATGAGGTGAGGGACAAAGAGAGAGGGAGACATAGAATCTGAAGCTCTGAGATGTCAGCACAGAGCCCGAAGGCAGGATTGAACTCATGAGCCATGAGATTATGACCTGAGTCAAAGTCGGATGCTTAACCAGCTAAGCCATCCAGGTGATCCCATCTGTTCTGTTTCTTTCTTTAAAAAAAAAAAATAATAATGATTATTTATGTTTGAGAGAGACAGAGACAGAGTGCAAGGAGGGGAGGGACAGAGGGAGAGGGAGACACAGAATCCGAAGCAGGCTCCAGGTTCTGAGCTATCAGCACAGAGCCCGACCTGGGGCTCAAACTCATGAACTGCAGGATCATGACCTGAACCCGAAGTCAGTCGCTTAACTGAGCCACCCAGGCACCCCTGTTTTGTTTCTTAAATAGCACATGAGAGGAAACATGTATTTCCTTTTCTCTGACTGACTTATTTTGCTTTGCATAATACATTCTAGGTCAATCCAAGGTTTTGCAAGTGGCAAGATTTCATTCTTTTTGATCATCAAGTAATAGTCCATTGTAAACATAAATACTACATCTTCATCATCCATTGGTCAGCCAATGGACATTTGGGCTCATTCCATAATTTGGCTATTGTTGATAGAACTGCTATAAACATTGGGGTGCGTGTGCCCCTTCGAATCATCATTTTTGTGTTCTTTGGATAAATACCTAGTGATGCAATTGCTGGGTATAGCGTATCTTTATTTTTAAATTTTTGAGGAATTTCCATACTGTTTTCCAGAGTGGCTGCACAAGAATGCATCACCACCAGCAGTGCAAAAGTATTCCCCTTTCTCTGCATCCTTGAAAACACCTATTGTTTACCAAGTTGTCAATTTTAGCCATTCTGACAGTGTGAGGTATATCTCATTGTGGTTTTGGTTTTTATTTCCCTAATAATGAGTGATATTGAGCAACTTTTTGTGTGTCTATTTTTTAATTTATCTTTTTGTCTTTACACTTCATTATTTATTTATTTGTTTGTTTATTTATTTATTTATTTATTTATATTTTTAAAAATTATTTATATCCAAATTAGCACATAGTGCAACAATGATTTCAGGAGTAGATTCTTTAGAGCCACCTGAGCATTTAGCCCATCCCCCTACCACAACCCCTCTAGTAACCCTCAGTTCTCCATATTTATGAATATCTTTTGTTTTGTCGTGAGGTACCACCTGACACCTGTCAGAATGGCTAACATTAACAACTCAGGCAACACCAGATGTTGGCAAGGATGTGGAGAAAGAGGATCTCTTGCATTGTTGGTGGAAATGAAAGCTGGTACAGCCACTCTGGAAGACAGTATGGAGATTCCTCAAAAAAACGAAAAATAGAACTACCCTATGACCCAGCAATTACACTACTAGGCATCTATCCAAGGGGTACAGGTGTACTGTTTTAAAGGGACATATGCACCCCCATGTTTATAGCAGCACTACCAACAGTAGCCAAAGTTTTTATGTGTCTATTAACCATCTGTGTCTATTCACCACGAAAAGTGTCAGTTCATGCCTTTTGACCATTTATTCACTAGATTATTTGATTTTGGGTGCTGAGTTTGATAAGTTCTTTATAGATTTTGGATACTAACCGATTTTCTGATATATCATTTGCAAATATCTTCTCCCATTCCATTGGTTGCCTTTTAGTTTGTTGATTGTTTCTTTTGCTGTGCAGAAATTTTTATCTTGATGAAATCCCAATAGTTCATTTTTGCTTTTGTTTCCCTTGCCTCAGCAGATATGTTTAGGAAGAAATTGTGGCAGCTGAGGTCAAAGAGGTTGTTGCCTATTTTATCCTCTAGGATTTTGATGGTTCTTATCTTACATTTAGGTCTTTCATCCATTTTGAGATTATTTTTGTGTATGGTATAAGAAAGTGATCAAGATTGATTCTTTTACATGTTGCTTTCCAGTTTTCCCAATACCATTTGCTGAAGAGATGGCCAAACAATTAAAGAAGAGTTAATATATATTCTTTTGAAGCTGTTTCAAAATATAGGAAAGGAAGGAAAACTTCCAAACTCATTCTATGAGGCCAACATTACCTGGATTCCAAAACCAGGCAAAAACCCCACAAAAAAGAATTATTACAGACCAATCTCCCTTATGAATGTGGGTGCAAATTTTCTCAGTAAAGTACTATCAAACGAAACATAACAATACATTAAAAGAATCATTCACTATGATCATGTGGGATTTATTCCTGGGCTGCAGAGTTGGTTAAATATCTGAAAATCAATCAAGGTGATACATCACATTAATAAAGGAAAGGATAAGAATCACATGATCATTTCAATAAGTGCAGAAAAATAATTTGAGAAAATGCAACATCCTTTCTTGATTAAAAACCATCAAGAAAGTAGGCATAGAAGGCATATAACATAAAATATCATAAAGACCATATATGAAAGACCCACAGCTAATATCATCCCAAATGGGGAAAAACTGACAGCTTTCCTCATAAGGTCAGGAACATGACAGGGATATCCTCTTTCACCACTGTTGTTCAACACAGTGTTAGAAGTCCTTGCCTTAGTAATCAGGCAACACAAAGAAAGAAAATGCATCCAAATCAGCAAGGAAGAAGTCAAATTTTCTCTCTTCACAGATGACATGATACTCTATGTGGGTATGTGATCTATTGGAGAATGTTGCATGTGCACTTGAGAAGAAAGTAAATTCTGCTGCTTCAGGATCTAGAGTTCTAAATATATCTTTCAAGTCCTTCTGGTCCAATGTATCATTCAGGGCCATTGTTTCTTACTGATTTTCTGTCTAGATAATCTATCCATTGTCATAAGTGGAGTATTAAATTCCCCTGCAATTACCACATTCTTACCAATAAGGTTGGTTATGTTTGTGACTAAATGTTTTATATATTTGGGTGCCTCTGAATTCGGTGCATAGACATTTATACTTGTTAATTCTTCCTGATGGATATACCCTGTAATTATTATATAATGCCTTTCTTCATCTCTTGTTACAACCTTTAATTTAATGTCTAGTTTGTCTGATATAAATATTGCTCCTCTGGCTTTCTTTTGACTTCCAGCAGCATGATAGATAGTTCTCTATCCCCTCACTTTCAATCTGAAGGTGTCAGGTCTAAATGTGTTTTTGTCTCCTCTTAGTCTATCTATTCTGAAATGAGTCTCTTGTAGACAGCAAATATATGGGTCTTGTTTTTTGTTTTTTTGTTTTTCATTATGATACCATATGTCTTTTGTTTGGAGTGTTTAATCCATTTATATTCAGTGTTATTATTGAAAAATATGTGTTAAGAGTCATTGGGTTATCTGTAGTTTTCATGCTTGTAGTGATGTCTCTGGTACTTTGTGGTCCTTGACCATTTCACTCACAGAGTTCCCCTTAGGGTCTTCTGTAGGGCTAGGTTAGTGGTGATGAATTCCTTCAGTTTTTGTTTGTTTGGGAAAACCTTTATCTCTCCTTCTATTCTGCATGACAGACATGCTAAATAAAGGATTCTTGGCTGCATATTTTTTCTGTTCATCACATTGAAGATTTCCTGCCATTCTAGCCTGCCTAGAAGATTTCCTGCCTCTGGTCTCTGTGCTTTGAGCACAGAGCCTCTGGGCTCTAGCCAAGTTTTTAGATAGGTCTGTGACTATCTAGCCTGCCAAGTTTCAGTAGATAGGTCTGTGACTACTCTTATGTGTCTACCTTTGTAAGTTAGGGTCTGTTTATCCCTAGCTGCTTTCAGAAGTCTCTATTCTTGTATTTTGCCAGTTTCACTGTGATATGTCCTGAAGAAGATGTTTCAAATTACGTCTGAAGGGAGTCCTCTGTGCCTCTTGGATTTCAATGTTTTTTTCCTTCCCCAGATCAGGGAAGTTCTCAGCTATGATTTGTTCAAGTACACCTTCAGCCCTTTCTCTCTCTTTTCTCCTTCTTGAATTCCTATGATATGGATATTGTTCCATTTGATTGCATTACTTAGTTCTCTAATTCTCCCCTCATACTTCTGGATTTTTTATCTCTCTTTTTCTCAGCTTACTCTTTTTCCATAATTTTATCTTCTAATTCACCTATTCTCTCCCGTGCCTCTTCAATTTGTGCTTGTAGCTGCCTCCATTTTATTTTGCACCTCATTTATAGAATTTTTTAATTCATCATGACTATTTTTTTATTCCCTTGATCTCTGTAGAAATAGATTCTCTGCTGTCCTCTATGCTTTCTTCAAGCCCAGCAATTAATTTTATGACTATTTTTATAAATTCTTGTTTAGTTATATTGCTTAAATTCGTTTTGATCAAATAATTAGCTCTTGCTACTTCCTAGAGTTTCTTTTGAGGAAACTTCTTCTGTTTCGTTATCTTGGCTACTTTTCTGTCACTTATGCATTTACAAGTTTTTTGTGTGCTCTGCACCTGTGAGCACTGGTATATTAAAGGGAGGGGGGTCATACTCTCTCCAGGGCCTGGACCTTAGGAGGTGTTTTATTGGAGACTTGCTCTCTGTTGCCGTGACTTTGGTTATTTATTTCCCTACTTGTAGCGATATTTTGGATCCTCCAATGTGTGTGCTTTGATATGTACCTTGGAGTATTCCTGTAAAGGAAAACAGATAGGCTAATAGGAGACAAAAACACACAAATGCACAAGCAAATAACACAAACAAGCAAATAAACAAAGACATAAAACTAGAAACTAAAAACAAAAAACCCAAAAACACCATCTACAAGTAAAGAACAGGGTGGAGGCAATGCTGTTGGAAGAGCACATACAAAGAGAGAAATGACAGGGGTGGGAAAAAAAAATAAACATTGACTACGCAGAGAGACTGAAAGGCTTAATCTAGAGACAGAGAAAGGAAAATAAAGAAGGAGATGGGGAAAAAGAAATGAAAATAAAGTTACCCAGACAGGAAACTATATGGCTTGATTATTCCAGAGAGAGAGAAAGGAATGTAAAGAAGGTGGTGTAGAACATTAAATGCATTAAATATGTCTGTTTAGACAAACCAATAACCTGAATAACCAGCCTATAGGAGGGAAGAGATAAGGAGGAGAAATGGGGAGGGGGAGAATATATCCATGTATCCAGAATTTACCTACAGTTAATTCAGGTAGTGCTGCAACGATGGTCTGGGGGAGCTGTTTGCAGGGTCTGTCCAACTCCAGTAAATATGCAGTTCCTTGGTGCGAAGGTGTTTTTGTTGTTGTTGTAGTTTGGACCCACCTCCACTATGAGCCCCAGGACTGATGCCTGAGGGCCTGCCTTGGTGGTGGGTGGGGGGGGGGATGGCGATCCCCCAGTCTCTTCTCCACAAAGCCAGACCCAGTGGACTCCATTTGAGTTGTCCTCACTGTGCCCTGGGCGCAGACAAGGCAGTCCTTCTCACTCTGCCAGCTCCCCTGATCCTGTGCTTGGCAAGAGTTCAAAATCCAGCTCTGTGCACTCTGGCATTGTGGAAGTACCTCTCAGTGCAGCCTGATACGTGGTCTTGGCTGGCTTTGTCTGTGCCACTGTACTTCAGGGAGGACTGCCTTCTACTAGTGTGGAATGCGTCACCAACCTCACCATTGAGCCCTGGGTGGTGGACACAAGCAGACACAGGCAGGCTTTGTATTTTCCCACAGCACTTCAGGGAGGGGGCCACTTTCTCCTACTGTGGACTGTACCCTCAGCCCACCCACTGAGCCTGGGGATGGCGGACGCAGACTTTGTACTATCTCACAGCCCTTTAGGGAAAGTACTGCTTTCTCCTACTGTGGACTGCACCCCTGACCTACGACCGCACCTAGGGTTGGCTCACCTCCCCCCAGGTGCACAAACAGGGAGCCAGCCCCAGTCCTAAGAAAGCCCCACAGTTAGAGATAGGATCCCTCTCAGTCCCAGTCCAAGGTCTTTCTCCTGTCCAGATAGGGTCCCACACTTCCCTAGCTGTTCTTTCTCTTCCCTTTGTCTCTCAGCCCAAGGGGGTCCCTCCCCTCCGTGCCCACTAGACCTTTTTTATCTCCCCAGTTCACAATCACACACCTATCTTTTCTCCAGTTTTCCCATTTTCTTCCTGGTAGGTACAGTCTCTTTTCCTCCCAGACTCTGGGGTTCAAAGTCCTTTGGCTTTAGCTCTTTGTTTGAGGAACACGGGAAGATACCCTTACTTCTCCACCATGTTGGCCCCTGGCAAGCTCTGTTTTTTGTTTCAAGCAGGCTTCGAGCCCAATGCTGAGCCCGTTGTCGGGGCTTGAACTCATGACCCTAAGATCAAGACGTGAGCTAAGATCCAGAGTGGATCACTCAACCAAATGAGCCACCCAGGCACCCCCGAACCAATAGTTCTTTTTTAAAAAAATTAAAAATAATGTTTGATTAGTCAAATAAAGAGAAGTGTTGTATTATATATATGAGAAATTTGTAGAAGTAGATGAAATTCCCAGTTTTACATTAAAAAGTTGCTGGTGTGTTTTTCAAACATAGGTAATTCAGAGTTTAATTTGTAGTTGTATTATTTTCCTATTGTTTTATTAATATACAAAATTAACCATTTTGACCAATTTAAGTGTTCATTTCAGTGACATTGATTACATTTACAATATTATGCAAACATCACTATTACTTCTTTCCAAAATTTTTCATCACCCCAAGTCTACACACATTAAGCAATAATTCTGTTTCCTTATTTATCCCCTCCTAATCACTAATTTATGTCATATTTCTGTGAATTTGACTATTGTAGATAGTTCATGTAAAAGGAATTATACACATTTGTCCTTTCATGTTTGCCTTATTTTACTTAACACAATGCTTTCAAATTAAATACTGATTGTAGCATGTTTCAAAACTCCATTCTTTTTTATGAATGAATAATACTTTATTGTTTTTATATTCTGCATTTTGTTTATTTATTTATCTTTTGATACACAATTAGGTTGTTTTCAGGTTTTGACTACTGTGACTATCCTTCTATAAACAATTACCTACAATTATCTTTGAGAGTTCTTGTTCTTATTTCTTTTCCATATGTACCTAAGAGTGGTATTGCTGGATCATCTGGTAATTCATATGTAGCTTTTTAAAGATTTTCCTAACTTTTTCTGCACCACTTTACATCATTAAATTTCACACTGTTTTCTGCACCATTTTACATGCCCACTAGCAACGCACAAGTTGTAGAATTTTTCAATCTTTGCCAAAAACTGCTACTATTTATTTTTATTATGATCATTGTAGTAGATGTAAAGTGTTATCTAACTGTAGTTTTGATCAATATTTTCCTAATGACTATGCTGTCAGGTATATTTATTGGTCACCTTCTTCTTTGGAGAAATGTTTGTTGATGTTCTGTGCTTATTATTAAGTTTAGTTGTAGATGCTCATTATATATTCTGAATAGTAAAACATTATCAGACATAGTATTTGCAAATGTTTTCTCCCGTTCTATAGGTGGTATTTTATACTCTCTTGATAGCAACTTTTAAGGTGCATTTTTTTCTTTTAATAAATTCCAGTTTGTGTATTTTGGATCTTATTTTTTTAATCAAATATTTGCCCAATACAATTTCACAAATACTTGTTATTCCTATTGAACACACATTTGTCATTGGCATTGCACTTGATGTGAAAGACAATCTATTTAACCTTGAAATTGTCAATGAACTATTTTTATTTTCTCCTTCTCCTTCTTTAAAGAGGTAAATTCCAGGGGTGCCTGGGTGGTTCGGTTGGTTAAGCATTCGACTCTTGATTTTGACTCAGGTCATGATCTCACATTTTGTGAGTTTGAGCCCCGTGTCAGCCTCTACACTGACAGCGTGAAGCCTGCTTGGAATTTTTTCTCCACTTCTGCCCTTCCCCCTTTGATGTTCTCACTCTCTTAAAAAAAGGCGGGGGGGGGAATTTTAATAGTTGAAATGGAACATAAGAATTCCGCCAATGTTAAGTGAGCCATTACTTGTTGGATTTTGTAAATATTCCTGGTTGATATCTTTCTCAATTTCCTCTTCTCTTTGTCCTCCTTGCCTAATATTTTTAGAACAGTCATCATAACTTTAGTAGTTCTTCATTCCTCTTTCTAAGAATTTTGTCATCTATGATCTGACTTTTTACCATGTTTTTTTTTTTTAATACATTTATGGTCTCCAAGGCATTTTTTCATCTTTTTTGAAAGCAGAAAAGTCATACCTTACAAATTCTGCCTTGCCCAGGCCTATATTACTGTACTCATGGAGGCAACTGACAACTTTCTCCTTGCAGTGATGACGTTAGATCGCTATGTAACTATTTGTTACTCACAGATATAATCTGCTCATCATGAACTGGTATGTATGCAAAACACTAGCTCTGGGGGCCAGGATCATCAGCTTTTTTGTCTCCATGGTGCTTCTCTCTGTCTCACAATCCTTCCAGTCTGTATCCTTCAACTCCTTCCTCTTTTCTTACTATATTTTATCTGAACTATCCATCTTCTTTTACATGTTCTGTTCTGTTCTGAAACATCCCTGCAGGAGACTATGATGTTAGGAGGGATTTGAAATAATTGAAAAAATTCTAGCTAAACATTCTTAGACAATAGTATGAAGGGGCAACAGCTCTACAAGACTTAGATAGTTTGAGTTGAAATATTAACCCAACATATGTAAACATTTGGGCCTCGTTTTATCAATGTTGAAACAAAAGAGTATTCTTAGTTACAAAATAATGTTCCTATTGCTTCAAGGAAGCTTTCTTTCATGATTTACAGTCAAATTTTAGTAATGATCAAATGAAACTAGAACCAACATATATGTAATGAACTATTGTGTTTTGTTTCTGTTATTGTTCAAAGTTTACAAGATATTCAATAGAATTATTTTCAAATACCATCAGTTAAATTAATTTAGGATAGCCATATTATATAACTTTTTATACAGAAGCCTTAAAAATATCCCTCCTTCATATGCTCTGTGTACTGTTTATCTAACCATTTACTGATATCATAAACTTTATCTATTTTTTTAGTGATCCACACTCTTTATTACTGTTCCAGGCTAATATAAGAAACTTAAAGTATATTGGTTTAATTATTAAATTTAATTTACAGACCCTGTTGAGAAACTTTTAGGGAAGAAATCTGACTGCAGTTTAAGTTCCAACTTATTTGGATAAATAAGTGACTAATTTACTTCTATTTTCATTTTACACATTTTTGTTTCTATACCAAAAATACATTTGGATCAGTTGTTAATATGTGGACATAGTTATTTTAAGCAATTGGAAGCCATAGACAAGAATATAAATGGCCAAGTTACCCTAAGGATTAATTATGAGAAACTTTCTGCTGAAATAATCACAACATAGGTTTCCCAGACATTTTAATGAGATCACAGTAGATAAAAAAGTTTCTTTATTTTGGCTCAACACAGTCTCGCACTCACAAAGGAAAACTGCATTTTCATAAGATGAAGCATGAGGCTGAGTCATGAAGCACCATTTGAGATAAGGAGACTAGATAAATAAATTAAACAATTTATAAGATCACTAAATTCTTCCTTTGTAGGTTACAAAGTTTAAGGGACATATTACAGTATTCTTGACTGTTAGTATGTTGTCCATTATGTTTTCAGAACACATTCATCTCCTGGTTGCAAGTTTATAACCTTTAACAACATCTTCCCAATTCCCCCACTCCCCCAGCCTCTGGTAACCACCATTCTATTCTCTGTTTGTACAAGTTCAGCCTTATAGTTTCCACATATAAGTGGTATTATCCAATATTTGTCTTTCTTTGTCTGATTTATCTCACTTAGTTCATCCATATTTTCTCAAATGGTAGACTTTCATTCTTTCTCATAGTTGATGATATATAAAAATATATAAATACATAATACATGTTTATATTTATTAATCCATTCATTCACTGATGGACACTTTGTTTCTATATCATGGCTATTGTGAATATGTTGTTGCAATAAACATGAGAGTGGAGATATTTTCTGATATGCTGTTTTCATTTCCTTTGGATATATACACAGAAGTGAAATTATGGTAAATAATATGGTAGTTTCTTTTTTACTATTTCAAGGAACCTCTATACTGTTTTCATTGTAGATAAAACAATTTGCATTCCCACCAACATTGTACAAGGAATCCCTTTTCTCACATCCCCTCCAATAAATGTTACTATTGTGTTGATAACCAATTCAACACATGTGAGGTGATATCTCATTGTGGTTTTGATTTGCACTTCTCTGATGGCCAGTGATGTTGAGTACCTTTTCATGTGTCCACCACAGGATGTCCCAAGTACAAATTTAACACATTGCTATATACCTCCTTAGAGTCAACATGTTTTTTCCCCCTATTTAATTATATCGACTTAAATTGAAGTAACCTTCTGAGTCTCAGAAAGTAATGTTTAGTCACAGAAATGAAAATCATTTTCTTTTAAACCAATGTTAAATTTCTTTCAGCTTCATTTGAATTTGTCATTGTTACACTAATTTCCTTTGTCTTTATCAAGTCATTCTTCTTTATTGATATTATCTTTTTACATATCACAAAATTTGAATAAAATATTCTCTAAATGCATCAACATGATGCTGATGTAAACTGCCTATAATGAGCATATGGTCCCCATTAGCAGCACTTTTCAAATATCTCCTTTTCAATTTTTGTGTTACATCTCAAAGTATGGGAAAAACCACTTTTTCTATGCATGCATAGATCTATTATTATGTAATAATTCATTATTTACATGAAAGTTGTAATTAAACATTATTATTAACCAAAAGATGTCTATAATGAAAAAATAAAGTGAGAGGGAGAAGGAATTTTTTAGAATATGTAATCAACTTTATATTTTACTTCCAACAATAAAAAAAAAGTTACCAATTATGTTTCTCATCTTTAACCTATTTTTCTCTATCAACCTTTTTTTCAATTATCAATATTAAAAAAATTAGACTATTCATCTTGAACTCTTACATTTACTCAAATTTCTAATGAGTAATGAAAAATATATAATGGTAAAGGAAGAAAATATATTTTACATTTCACATAGTCTCATAACAAAGTGTCTTATGGTAATTTATTTTTCTCCAATCCCCATTAATGTAGTTAGTGGCCTACATATTAAATTAAATATTTTCAGAATAGAGAGACAGGAATATGGCAGAAAGATAGGAGGACCCTAGACTCACCTCAGCATACAAAACCAACTAGATGACTATCAAATCATCCTAAATACCTCAAAAATCAACCAGAATACTGACAGAACAAACTCCACAAATAAAGTGAGGGAAAAACCCACATCAAAGAAGGTAGAAAGTGTGGAGAGGTGTTTTAGCAGAGAATGGGATCCCAGGCAATGTGGAGGGGAGGAAGCTGTAATAGGGGAGAAGGGCAAGAGAGAGAGGAGCACACAGAGGAATGCACATTGAGAACATTTCCCTGAACTCATTGGCTGGGGAAAAAAGAGGGGCTGATTTCCCAGAGTTTTTGCAACCAGCAGGGCTTAGGGTCTTATAAGTCAAAGGGCTTGACTGAAATGGAGCCTAGAGGGTGCAGGGTTTCTCCTGGAGAGAAGGCAGGCAAACAACCTGGGGGCACACAATGTGGAAACACAGATTGGAAGAGTAACTGGGGCACACAGTAAGGAGATTATTTGCACCTCTCAGAGCGGGTTCCTGGGAGTCAGTTCTTGGGAAGTAACCTTTCCAGGAACAAAATAGCTGACTAGAACCACTTCTCTCCCCTTACCTTCAGCATAAACACAAAGCCACCTGCAAGAAGGAGTACAGCACTGACAATGGTTGCCTAACTTGCACACATAAAGCCCTACACCCCTACTCTCTGGTGGAACTGCCCTTCTCAGTCACACTAGCTTCAGTTCCATTAGCGTAGGCCTCTGACCCAGAAAGCAGCAGAAATCTTTGCCCACACCAAGTATCCACACAAAAGGTTTCTCCAGTGCTTCAAATCTGGTGGAGGTGGTGAAAGGTCTCATTTTCACAAGCAGACCATATCACACCTAGTTAAAACTCATACATTTAAGCAAGAGACAAAACCTGTGCAAATCAGACAAAAAGAGCCTCTGCAGATGACTGACATGAAAGATAGAACAGCTAAAACATAACAAGAGAACACATGCAGCACATGACAGAGACACCTTCTGAAGCACCAGGCCCTGGGAACTGCTTTACCTCTTCTTTACAAGGTCATTGCATTCAGCAGCAGGGGATATAACTAGTTTTTCTAACACAAAAAAGGCAGGGACTTAGATAAAATGTGAATAGAGAGGAATATATCCAAAATGAAAGTAAAAGATAAGGCCACAGTCAAAGATCTAAGTGAAACAGATATAAGTACATAAGTATAAGTTCTCTGATGGAGAACTGAAAGTAACAAGCATAAGGATACTCACTGGGCTCAATAAATGAGTAGAAGACATCAGTCAGACCCTTACCACAGAGATAAAAGAGTCCAAAAAAGAATGAATCAGAGATGAAGGGTCCAATGAACAAGATTGGAAATGAGCTTGATGCAATTGACACCAGGCTGGAAGAAGCAGAGAAATAAATTAGTGACCTAGAAGTTAAAATAATGGAAGGTAATAAAACTGAATAAAAAAGAAATATGCAACATGAGAATATATTTAATGAACTGTGATTCTACCAAATGTAAAAATATTCATATTATAGGAGTCCCAGAAGAAGAGATAAAATGGACAGAAATTTTATTTGAAGAAATAATAACAGAAAATGTTCCTAGTCTTAGGAAGGAAACAGACATCCCGTTCTAAGAGGCACAGAGATATCCCATTAAAATCAACAAAAGCAGGCAACATGCCATATTGTAGTTAAATTTGTAAAATATAGAGTAAAGAAAAAAAATCTTAGAAACAGTAAGATAACTGTAAGTCTCCAAATCACAAGGGAAGATCAATAGGATTAGTAACATCTCTACACAGATAAGGGGTGAATCAGAGAACCAAGTGATAACATAAAATAAAACAATATCTATATCATAGGAGTCTCTGAAGTATAAGAGTGAGAAAAAGAGGCAGAAGGTGTATATGAACAAGTTATAGCTGAGAACTTCCCTAATCTGGTGAAGGAAACAGGCATCCAAGTCCAAGAAGTGCAGGGAACTCCCTCCAAAATGAACAAAAACAGGTCAATACCATGATATATCATAGTGGAACTTCCAAAATAAAAAGGTAGTATAAAGAGGGAATAATAAATAATAAAGAGGGAATTCTGAAAACAGCTAGGGAAAAAGATCCTTAACCTGCAAGCATAAACACATAAATTAGTAGCAGACCTTCCCCATGAAACATGGCAGGCCAGAAAAGAGTGGCAGGAAATATTCAATGTGTTGAACAGGAAAGATATGCAGCCAAGAATCCTTTAACCTACCAGGCTTCATTTAGAATAGAAAGAGAAACAAAGACTCTTCCAGACAAACAAAAACTAAAGGAGTTCATGACCAGTAAACCAGTCCTGCAATAAGTTCTAATGGGGACTCCGTGGGTGGAAAGCAGCAAAGACTAAAAAGGACAAGAGAACATCACTGCAAACACTAAATCTACAGATAACACAATGGCACTAAATTCATATCTTTTTTTCAATAATCACTCTGAATGTAAATTCACTAAATTTACCTATTAAAAGTCATAGAACATCAGAATGGATTAAAGAAAAAAAATTCCACTTATATGTTCCCTACAAGAGATTCATTTTACACCTAAAGACCTCTGCATATTTAATATAAGGGCATGGAAAACCATCTATAATGCTAATGGACATCAAAAGAAAGCCAAAAAGCCAGACAACCTAGCTTTTAAAAAAGAGACAATAGCAAGACATGAATAAGAGTAGTATAATAAGTAAAATAACTGATAAAAATATCATAATTGTAGGAGATTTTAATACTTCAATTACAACACTGAACAGATCATCTAAGCAGAAAATTAACAAGGAAGCAATGTCTCTTAATGACACGGTGGACCAGATGGACTAACCAGAAATATTCAGAACATCACATTCTAAAGCAGTGCATAGGATGAATATGGAATGTTCTCCAGAATAGATCACATACTTGGCACAAAGAGCCCTCAACATGTACTAAAAGACTGAGATCATACCATGCATTTTTTTTTTCAGATCACAATGCTATGAAACTTGAAATCAACCACGAGAAAAATTTGGAAAGACCTCAAGTACGTGGAGATTGTAAAACATCCTATTAAAGAATGAATGGGTTAATCAGAAAATCAAAAAACACAGGGAATCAAATGAAAATGAAAGAAATAACTGTCCAAAATTTTGGGGAAGCAGCAAAGACAGTTCTCAGAGAAAAATACATTGCAATTCAGACCTATTTCAAGAAGCAAGTAAAGTCTCAAATATACAACCTAACCTTACAACTAAAGGAGCTAGAAAAGGAACAGCAAATAAAACCCAAAGACAGCTGAGGAAAGGAAATTATAATGATAAACATATATTTATACATTATAACGGTACAGAATCAAAAAAATAAATAAACACCAAGAGATCAATGAAACTAAGAGCTGGTTTTTTGAAAGAATAAACAAAATTGATAAATCCCTATCTAGACTTCTCAAAATGAGGAAACGGGAAAGGACCCTGGAGGGTACTATGCTAAGTGAAATTAGTCGGAGAAAGACAAAAATCATATGACTTCACTCATATGAGGACTTTAAGACACAACACAGATTAACATAAGGGAAGGGAAATGAAAATAATATAAAAACAGGGAGAGGGACAAAACAGAAGAGACTAATAAATATGGAGAACAAACTGAAGGTTACTGGAGGGGTTGTAGGAGGGGGGATAAGCTAAATAGGTAAGGGACACTAAGGAATATACTCCTGAAATCATTGTTGTACTATATGCTAACTAATTTGGATGTAAATTTTAAAAACTAAAAAAATAAAATAAATAAAATAAAATAAAATAAGAAATGGGAGAGGATCAAAATGGACAAAATCACAAATGAAAGAGGAGAGATCACAACCAACACCACAGAAATACAAACAGTTATAAGACAGTACTGTGAAAAATTATACGCCATCAAACTGGACAACCTGCATGAAATAGACAAATTTACAGACACTCAGACACAACCAAAACACAAACAAGAATAAATAGAAAATTTAAACAGGCCCATAACCAGCAAAGAAATTGTGTTGTTAATAAAAATCTTCTAGCAAATTAGAGTCCTGGGCTAGATGGCTTCCCTGGATAATTCTACCAGACTTTAAAACAGAATTAATACTTATTCTCCTCAAACTGTCCCAAAAAATAGAAATGTAGAGAAGAGTTCCAAACTCATTAACCTGATTCCAAAATCAGACAAAGACCCTACTAGAAAGGAGAATTGCAGGCCAATATATCTGTATATTTACCTGGATGTAAATTTCTCAACAAGATACTAGCAAACTGAATTCAACGGTACATCAAAAATATTGTTCCCCATGGTCAAGTGGAATTTATTCCTGGGCTGAAGGACTGATTCAATATTTAAAAATCTGTCAGTGTGATTAATTAACCACATTAATAAAAAAAGAATAAGATATTTTTAATAAATACTTTTAATAGATTCAGAAAAAGCATTTGACAAAATACAGCATCCTTTTTGATAATACCCTCAAGAAAGTAGGGATAGAAGGAAAATACCTTAACATCATGAAAGCCATTTATGAAAGGCCCACAGTTAATATCATCCTCAATGGGGAAAAACTGAGACTTTTCCCCTTAAGATAAGGAACTTAATAGGGATTTCCACTCTCACTACTTTTGTTCAATATACAGGTGGAAGTCTAGCCTCAGCAATCAGACAACAAAACGAAATAAAAGGCATAAAATGTGGCAAGGAAGAAGTCAAACATTCACTCTTCACAGGTTACATGATACTTTACAAGGAAAACCCAAAAGACTCCATCAAAAAACTGTTAGAGCTGATACATGAATTCAAGATACTTACAGAATATAAAATCAATGTAATGAAATCTGTTGCATTTTTATACACCAGTAATGAAGCAGCAGAAAGAAATATCAAGGAATCAATCCCAATTATAGTTGCATCAAAACCCGTAAAATACTTAAGTAAATAAACCTAACCAAAGAGATAAAATATCTGTATGATGAAAACTATAGAAACTTTGAAATAAATTGAAAAAGACACAAAGAAATGGAAAAACATTATATTCTCATGAACTGGAAGAACAAATATTGGTCAAATGTGTATATTACCCAAAGCAATCTACACATTCAATGTAATCCCTATCAAAATAACACCAGCATTCTTCACAGAAATAGAAGAAATAATGCTAAAATTTGTATAGAACCACAGAATACTCTGAATAGCCAACGTAACATTGAAAAAGAAAATCAAAGCTGGAGGCATCACAATTCTGGACGCTAAGATGTATTACTGTAATCATCAATACAGTATGGTATTGGCACAAGAACAGACACACAGGTAAATTGAGTAGAATGGAGATCTCACAGATGGACTCACAAATATATGGCAAACTAACATTTGACTGAGAAGAAGAGTATCCAGTGGAAAAAAGACAGTGTCTGTAGCAGATGGTGTTGGGAGAACTGAACTGTGACATGCAGAAGAATGAAACTGGACTGCTTTCTTAGACCATACACAAAAACTAAACTCAAAATGGATGAAAGACCTCAATGTGAGAGAGGAAACCATCAATATCCTATAGGAGAAAATAGGCAGCAACCTCTTTGACTGGGTCTGCAGCAACTTCTTACTTGACATGTCTCCAAAGACAAGGGAAATAAAAGTAAAATGAACTATTGGGACCTCATCAAGATAAAAAGCTTATGCACAGTGAAGGAAATAATCAACAAAACTAAAAGGCAACTAATAGAATGGGAGAAGATATTAGCAAATGACATATCTGATAAAGGTTTAATATCCAAACAACATATCAAACTCAATACCCAAAAAACAAATAATCCAGTGAATAAATTGGCAGAAGACACGAAATTACACTTCTGCAAAGAAGACATCCAGGGACATTTGGGTGACTCAGTCAGTTAAGTGTCTGACTTTGGCTCAGCTCATCATCTCTCTATTTGTGAATTTGACACCTGCATCAGGCTGTCTGCTGCCAACTCATAGTCTGGAGCCTGATTCAGGTTATGTGTCTCCCTCTTCCCCTCCCCTGCTCATGCTCTTTCTCTGTCTCTAAAAAATATATAAACAACAATAGTTAATTCAAAAAGACATCCAGATGGCTAACAGGCACATGAAACCATGCTCAACATCACTCATCATCAGGGAAATAAAAATCAAAACTACAATGAAATGCTACCTCATCCATGTCAGATGGCTACAATTAACAATGGGGAAAATAGATGTTGGTGAGGATATGGAGAAAGTGGAGTCCTTTTCCATTGTTGGTAGAAATGCAAACTGTTTCAGCCACTCTTGAAAGCAGTATGTAGGTTTCTCAAAAAAATTAAAAATAGAACTACCCTATGACCCAGCAATTGCATTGCTAGGAATGTATCCAAAAAAATACAAAAATGCTGGTTCAAAGGGGCACATACATCCAATGTTTGTAGAAGCACTATCAACAATAGCCAAATCATGGAGAGTCCAAATGCCCACCGACAGATGAATGAATAAAAAATGGTACACACACACACACACACACACACACACACACACAATGGGTTACTTCTCTACAATGAAAAACAGTGAAATATTGTCATTTGCAACAATGTGGATGGAACTAGAGTGTATTATGCTAAGCAAAATAATTCAGTCAGAGAAAGACAAATACCATATGATTTTTCATATGTGGAATTTGGAAAATACAACAGATAATCATAGGGGAAGGGAAGGAAAAGTAAAATAAATCAGAGAGGGAAGCAAACTATAAGAGACTTTTAATTACAGAGAATAAACTGAGGGTTCCTGGAAGGGAGGTGGAAAGGATAGGTTCAATTGTTGATGGCCATTAAGGAGGGCATGTTTTGGGTTGAGAACTGGGTGTCATATATAAGAGATGATTCACTGGGTTCTACAACTAAAGCCAAGACTGTTACACTGTATGTTAACTAACTTGAATTTAAATTAAAAAAAATAAAAATACATGTAAATAAATAAAAATAAAAATAAACTATAGTCCAAAACATTTGGGATACAGCTAAAGGAGTCCTAAGAAGGAACTATATAGCAATACAGGTCTACCTTAAGAAACAAAGAAAATATGAAATAAACAACATAACATTACACTTAAAGGAGCAATAAAATAACAACAAATGAAGTCTAAACTCAGCAGAAGGTAGGGGATAGTACAGATTAGAGCATAAATAAATGATACAGGTACTAAAAATACCCATGAAACAATAGAACTGTTCAATTAAACCAGGAGGTAGTTCTTTGAAAAAATTAATAAAATTGTTAAACTCTTAGCCAGACTTATCAAAAAGGAAACAGGGGTTCCTTTGGTGGCTCAAGTGGTTAAGAGTCTGACTCTTGATTTTGGCTCAGATCATGACCTTATGGTTTTTGAGACTGAGCTTTGCACTGGGGTCTGTGATGACAGCATAGAGCCTACTTGGTATTCTATCTCTCCTTCTCTCTATGTGTGCCCACCCCTCTGCTCTCAAAATAAATAAAGTTTTTTTTATGTTTGAAAAAGAAAAGAACGGACCCAAATAAAGCAAATCTCAAGTGAGAGAGGAGAAATAAGAATCAACACCACAGAAATACAAACAATTATGAGTATATTATGAAAAACTGCATGCCAACAAATTGGACAACCTGGAAAGAATTGATAAATTCCAAGAAACATATAAGCTACAAAAAGTCCAACAGTAAGGATTAGAAAACTTGAACAGAGTGATAACTATCCAAGAAAATAAATCAATCATCAAAAATCTCCCAACAAACAAAGTCCTGGGCTGGATTGTTTGCCAGGCAAATTTTAGCAACCATTTAATGAAGAGTTAATACCCATGCATCTCAATATTACAAAAAATGGAAAAGGAAGGAAAACTTCCAAATTCCTTCTATAAAGCCAGCATTGCCTTGATAAGAAAATCAGATAAGACCCAAATAAAAAAATAGAATACAGACCAATATCTCTGATGAACATAGATGTTGAAATTTTCAATAAAACACTAGCAAAACTGAATCCAACAGTACATTAAAAGAATTATTCACCACAACCATGTGGATTTATTTCTGGGCTGCAAGGATGGTTCAATATTCACAAATCAATCAACATTATATACCAAATTAGTAAGAGAAAGTATGAGAAAAATATGATCTCTCAATAGATGCAGGAAAAGCATTTGACACAGTACAACAACCATTCATTATAAAAATCCTCCACAAATGTTAGAGAGGACATACCTCAACATCATAAAAGCCATATATGAAAAACCATAGCTAATATCATCTTCAATGGGGAAAAACGGAGAGTTTTTTTTTTTCTCTAAGGACAGGAACAAGACAGATGTCCATCTAACTACTGTTATTTAACATAGTACTGGAAGACATAACCACAACAATCAGACAAGAAAAAGAAATAAAAGTCATCCACATTGGCAAGGGAGAGGTATAACTTTCACTAATTGAAGTTGACATGATATTCTGTAAAGAAAATCCAAAAGTCTCTATCAAAAAACTGCTAGATAGACCTGAAACACAAATTCAGTAAGGTCACAGGATTCAATATCATAGTGCAGAAATCTGTTGAGCATCTATACACCCATAATGAAACAGCAGGAAAATAAGTCAAGGGATCAACCCACTTACAATTGCATTAAAAACAATTAGTTGCCTAGGAATAAACCTAACCAAAGATGTAAATACTTGTACTCTGAACAAAACATAAAATACCAAAGAACGAAATTGAAGATGGCAAAAAGAAATGAAAAGGCATCCATGCTCATGGACTGGAAAAAACACTATTGTTAAAATGTCTATATTCCCCAAAATAATCTCTACATTTAATGCAATCCCTACCAAATATCACCAGCATTTTCTACATATCTAAAACAAACAATCCTAAAATTTGTATGGAACCACAAAAGTCCCTGAATAGCCAAAGCAACTGTGAAGAATATAAGTAAAGACAGAGTCTCGGGGTTTCATATGTAGCAGAGCAGCTCCCTCCACTGCGATCTGTAGAAAGTCAGCCCTTGACACAGAGTTGTTAAAATAATAATAACAATAATAATAATAATAAGATAGAGGCAACATAAATCCAGACTTAAAGTTCTAATACTTGTAGTGATGAAGACAGTATAGGCCATATATCAATAGAACAGAATGGAAAAACAAGAAAGGTACCCGCAAATGTATGGTCAATTAATCTTCAAGAAAGAGGGAAAGAATATCCAATGAGTAAAAGTTTCTTAAACAAATGGTGTTGGGAAAACTGTACAGCAACGTGTAAAAGAATGAAACTGTATCACTTTATTACACAAACATAAATCGAAATGGATTAAATACCTAAATGTGAGATAGGGAGCCATCAAAAATAAAAGAACACAGGCCGTAACCTCTTTGACATTGGCAGTAGCAACTTATTTCTAGATATGTCTCCTAAGGCAAGGAAAACAAAAACAAAAATAAATCACTGGAATTTAATCAACATTAAAAACTGCACACTGAAGGAAATAACAAACTTAAAAGGCAACCTATGGAATGAGAGAAGATATTTGCAAATGACATAATTCATAAAAGGTTAGTATCCAAAATAGATAAAGAACTTACAAGACTCAATATCCAAAAAACAAATAATCCAATAAAAAATAGGCAGGGGCAGCTGGGGGGCTCAGTCTGTTATGCTTCCAACTATTGATTTCAGCTCAGATCATGATTTCACAGTTTGTGAGTTCAACCTCCGCATCAGGGCCTGTGCTAACATATATTCTCTCTCTCTCTCACACACTCTCTCTGCCCCTCCTCCACTTGTGCTCTATCTCTGTCAAAATAAATAAATAAACTTCTAAAAAATGAACAGAAGACATACATATACATTTTTCCAAAGAAGACATAAAGATTGGCCAACACATACATGAAAAGATGCTCAGCACCACTCATCATAAGGGAAATACAAATCAAAATTACAATGAAATATGAAATATCACATACTTGTCAGAATGGCTAAAATCAACACCACAAGAACCAAAATGTGTTGGAAAGGATGTGGTTAAGGGGAACATTATTGCAGTTTTGGGAGTAATGCAAACTGGTGCACCCACTCTGGAAAACAGTATGGAGGTTTCTCAAAAAGTAAAATATGCAAGTAACCTATGATACAGTAATTTCACTACCAAGTACCCAAAGAATAAAAAAATATGACTTCAAAAGAATACGTGCAGTCTAACATTTATAGCAGCATTACCTATAAAAGCCAAATTATGAAAAGTGCCAAAATGTTCTTCAATTGATGAATGGATAAAGCAGATGTGGCGCGCGCGCACACACACACACACACACACACACACACACAGTGTTTATGCTCACCCATAAAAAAAGAATGGAATCTTGTCATTTGCAACAACATGGATGGAGCTAGAAACTATTATGCTACATGAAATAAGTCAGAGAAAGACAATGCCATTATTTCAAGACAAAAGACATTATTTCACTCTTATGTGGAATTTAAGAAATGAGAGAAATTAGGGGCACCTGGGTCGCTCAGTCGGTTGAGCGTCTGACTTCGGCTCAGGTCATGATCTCCTGGTTTGTGGGTTCAAGCCCAGTTTCGGGCTCTGTGCTGACATCTCAGAGCCTGGAGCCTGCTTCCGATTCTGTGTCTCCTCTCTCTGCCCCTCCCGCACTTGTGCTCTGTCTCTCTCTATCAATCAAAAATAAATACACATAAAAAAATAAGAAATGAGATAAATTATCATACGGGAAATATTAGAGAGGCAAACCAAAAAAATAGACTCTTAACCATAGAGATCAACCTGATGGTTACCAGAAAGATAGGTGTGAGTTTGGTTTAAATAGGTAATGGGGATTAAGGAATGCATTTGTTTTGATGAGCTCAGGGTGTTGTATGCAATTGTTGAATTATTAAATTCTACACCTGAAACCAATATTACACTGTGTGTTAACTAACTGGAATTTAAATTGAAAACTTGAAAAGTAAACCAAGAATAAAAACAAAAAACAAAAACAAAAATAAAGGAATTTTCCTGAGAATGGAGAAGTTTATGTAATGTCCAGGTAAGTGGCAATGTTTGTGGAAAGCTTGCAGGCAGCATTCTTAGAGTGGTGTAGATGTGACTTTGGGGTTTTCCCACCTGGTAGCCCTGTTAGGGCAAATAAGATATGCCTCCTGTCAAATAGAAGGGGAATAACAGTAGGGATTATGCGGGGATGAGTGGCCACAGAAAGACTGGTCAAATATCACATTTCCTGCAGTTCCAAAAATATCAAAGAAACACTATCAACACAGTCACACTTCCCTAGAGAACAATGGGATGGAACTTATAAAGACTTGAGTTTCAGAAAATAATAGATGTTCAGTATGCCATGAATGCAATAGTGGTCAAGAGTATGTGTATGGTTCGCCTCCCTCTCTGTTCTTATCTTCCTTTCCCTCCCCTGTGTTCATGCTTTGTTTCTCAAATTCCACATATGAATGAAGTCATATATTTGTCTTTCTCTGACTGACTTATTTCCATTTAGAATAATACACTCTAGTTGGATCTAATTGTTACAAATATTAAGATTTCATTCTTTTTGATATACATATATATATTTTTTTTCTGCATGCCGCTGTCCAGTTATCCCAACACCATTTGCTGAAAAGACTGTCATATATATATATATATATATATATACACACACATATAAATATACATATATATATATGTATATGTGTGTGTATATATATATATATATATATGCGCCACATCTTCTTTATCCATTAATCAGAATATGGGCATTTAGGAAATTTCCATAATTTGGCTGTTGTTGATAGTGCTACTATAAATATTGGGGTACATATGCCCCTTCAAATCAGTCTTTTTGTTTCCTTCGGATAAATACCTAGTAGTGCAATTGCTCATTGTAGAGTAGTTCTATTTTTAAATTTTGAGGAAGCTCCATACAGTTTTCCAGAGTGGCTGTACCAGTTCACATTCCCACCAACAGTGCAAAAGGGTTCCCCTTTCTCTGTATCCTCGCCAACATCTTCTGTTGCCTTAGTTGTTAATATTAGCCATTTTGACAGGTGTGAAGTGGTATCTCATTGTGGTTTTGATTTTTTTTCCCTGATGATGAGTGATGTTGATTATCTTTTTCATATGTCTGTTAGTTCTCTAACTTGGACTTGAATTAAAAAAATTAAAAATTAATAAAAAATAAACCAATATGTGTATGAATGACTAGAGCTGACAAGATGCAGTCAAGTCTGTGGCTGCTGGTTCCAATTCTCCAACACCAGGAAAGAGTGAGCGTGCACTTCAAATGAAGTGAATCCAGGGTGACTATGGGCTGATATTTCCTTTGTCTCCTTTCACCTTCTCCAATGTCCACATTTCTCAAGAAAATATGATAAACCTAGGGACTGAGGTTTGGAAAAGACCGATGTCAAATCCTAATTGCTCCAACATGCATTTTAACAATTGACAATATATACATTATGAAATATATATGGAAGTGACTAGAGTAGGGGTTATTTTATCAGGAGAAATTGAAGTTCAAAATATTTGCTAAGATTGTGTAAAGCTGGATATATCTTTATAAAATTTTGCAATCTTGCCTTGTGAGTAGTATATCTTACGTGATGAAATATTAGTCCTGTAAAAATTTTTTTGTTAGCATAATTAAACATCTACTAGGATCGCCATTAAAATCAGAACAAAAGGTAATCACTATTATAATTCAGTAAATATGCTCTGGACAATACTGTATATATTAAATAATAGATATGAATATTAAAAAGCAAAAGAAAAGTCATCTTTTAAAATAAGTATATATTCAATTTAATACATCTCTTGTATTAAATATAATTGTATTCAATATGACTAATAAACACATATTCATTAAAATGATGAATAATTTTATTCAAATCATTTAAATTGTATTTATTTATTTGTTTACTTATTTATTTGTTTATTTTACATCCAAGTTAGTTAGCATACACTTCATTAATGATTTCAACAGTAGATTTCAGTGATTCATCCCCTATATATAACATCCAGTGCTCATCCCAACAAGTGTCTTCCTTACTGCCCCTTACTCATTTAGCCCTTCCTCCCACTCACAACCCCTCCAGCAACCTGCAGGTTTTTCGCCGTATTTAGAAATCTCTTGTGTTTTGTCCCCCTCCTTACTTTTATACTATTTTTGCTTCCCTTACCTAATGTCAATGTGTTTGTATCTTAAATTCCACATATGAGTGAAGTCTCATGATATTTGTATTTCTCTGAATAATTTCGCTTAGCATAATACCCACTAGTTCCATCCACTTAGTTGCAAATGGCAAGATTTCATTCTTTTTGATCCCTGAGTAATACTCCATTGTATATTATACACCACATCTTCTTTATCCATTCATCTGTTGATTGACATTTGGGCTCTTTCCATACTTTGGCTATTGTTGATGGTGCTGCTATAAATACTGGGGTGATGTGCCACTTCAAATCATCATTTTTGTATCCTCTGGATGAACACCTACTAGTTCAATTGCTGGATCATGGGGTAGTTATATTTGTAAATTGTTGAGAAACCTCCATATTGCATTCAAGAGTGGTTGCACCAGTTTGCATTCCCACCAGAAGTGTAAAAGAGATCTTTCTTCGTGTCATCACCAACATCTGTTGTTGCCTGAGTTGTTAATGTTAGCCATTTCTGACAGGTGTGAGGTGGTATCTCATTGTGGTTTTTATTTTTGTTTCCCTGATGATGAGTGATGTTGAGCATATTTCCATGTGTCTGTTAGCCATCTGGATGCCTACTTTGGAAGCATGTCTATTCATGTCTTCTGCCCATTTCTTCACTGGATTATTTGTTTTTGGGTGTTGAGTTTGATAAGTTCTTTATAGATTTTGGATACTAGCCTTTTATTTGATATGTCACTTGCAAATATCTTTTCCCACTCCGTTGGTTGCTTTTAGGTTAGCTGTGCAGAGGCTTTTTATCTTGATGAATCCAAAAGTTCATTTTTGCCTTTGTTTCCCTTGCCTCTGGAGACGTGTTGAGTAAGAAGTTGCTGCAGCTGAGGTCAAAGAGGGTTTTGCCTACATTCTTCTCTAGGATTTGGATGACTTCCTGTCTTACATTTAGGTCTTTCATCCATTTTGAATTTGTTTTTATGTATGGTGTAAGAAAGTGATCCACGTTCATTTTTCTGCATGCTGCTGTCCAGTTATCCCAAAACCATTTGCTGAAAAGACTGTCTTTATTCCATTAGATATTCTTTCCTACTTTGTCAAAGATTAGTTTGCAATGTATTCTGGGTCCATTTCTGGATTTCCTATTCTATTCCAATTATCTAACTGTGTGTTTTTGTGCCAGTACCATACATATTGTTGATTAAAGCATGCATCTTGAAGTCCAGGATTGTGATGACATCAGCTTTGGTATTCTTTTTCAGGATTGCTTTGACTATTAGGGGTATTTTCTGATTCCAAACGAATTTTAGGATTGTTTGCTCTAGCTCTGTGAAGAATGCTGGTGTTATTTTGATAGGGATTGCATTTAATACATAGATTACTTTGGGCAGTATCAACATTTTAACAATATTTGTTCTTCCAATCCATAAGCATGGGATATTTTTTTTATTTGTGTGTGTGTGTGTGTGTGTGTGTGTGTGTGTGTCTTCAATTTCTTTATCATAAGCTTTCTATAGTTTTCAGTGTATAGATTTTTCACCTCTATGGTTAGGTTTATTCCTAGGAATTTTATGGGTTTTGGGGCAATTGCAAATGTGACCCATTCCTTGACTTCTCTTATGTTGCTTTGTTATTGTGACTAGAATTACAACTGATTTCTGTGCATTGCTTTTGTATCCTGTGACTTTGCTAAATTCATGGATCTGTTCCAGCAGTTTTTCATGGAATCTTTTAGGTTTTCCATATAGACTATCATGTCTTCTGCAAAGAGTGAAAGTTTGAATCCCACCTTGCCTATTTGGATGTCTTTTGTTCCTTTGTCTTTGCTGTGGCTATTCAATAGGTTGAATATCAGTGGTGAGAGTGGACATCTCTGCCATGCTCCTGACCTCAGGGGAAAACTCTCACTTTTTCCCTATTGAGGATTATATTAGTGGTGGGTCTTTCATATACGACTTTTATGATCTTGAGGTATGATCCTTCTATCCCTACTTTCTTGAGGGTTATTATCAAGAAAGGATGCTATATGTTGTCAAATGCTTTCCCTGCATCTATTGAGAGGATCATGTGTTCTTGTCCTTTCTTTTTGATGTGATATATCACATTGATTGTTTTTCATATATTGAACCAACCCTGCATCCCAGATATAAATCCCACCTGGTCGTGGTGAATAATTCTTTTAATGTATTGTGGGATCCAGTTGACTAGTATCTTCTTGAGAATTTTTCCATCCATGTTCATCAGGGAGATTGGTGGGTAGTTACCCTTTTTACTGAGATCTTTGTTTGGTTTTGGAATCAAGGTAATGCTGGCTTCATAGAATGAGTTTGGAAGTTTTCCTTCCATTTCTATTTTTTTGGAACAACTTCAAAAGGATAGGTGTTAACTCTTCTTTAAATGTTTGATAGAATTTTCCCAGAAAGTCATCCAGCCATGGAATCTTGTTGTTTTCTTTCTTTCTTTCTTTCTTTTTTTTTTTTTTGGTAGAATTTTGATTACCAATTCAATTTCTTTACTGGTTATGGGTCTGCTTAAATTTTCTATTTCTTCTTGTTTCAGTTTTGGTAGTTTATATGTTTCTAGGAAATGTCCATTTCTTCCAGACTGCCCAATTTATTGGCATATAATTGCTCATAATATTCTTTTGTTGGTGAACACATTCATTCTTAAGTAGGATGTTCTTTAGTATGTAAGTATGTGTTGTCTTTCCAAAATTTTTTTCTTGTGGTTGATTTTGAGCTTCATAGCATTCTGGTCTGAAAATATGCACTGTATGATCTCGATCTTTTTGTATTTTTTGAGGGCTGATTTGTGTCCCAGTATGTCTTCTATTCTGGTGAATGTTCTTTGTGCACTGGGGGAGAATGTGCATTCTGCTGCTTTAGGATGAAATGTTTTAAATATATCTGTTAAGTCCATCCAGTCCATTGTGCAATTCAGAGCCATTGTTTCCTTGCTGATTTTCTGCTTAGAGGATATGTCCATTGTTGTAAGTGGGGTGTTGACATCCCCTACTATTATGGTATCAATGAGTTTCTGTATGTTTGGGATTAATTGATTCATATATTTTTCTCCCTCCAAGGTAGGGACCATAAATGTTTACAATTGTTAGGTCTGATTGGTGGATAGGCCCCTTAATTAGGATATAATGCCCTTCTTCATCTCTTGTTACAGTCTTTATTTTAAAATATAGATTGTCTTATATAAGTATGGCTACTCTGTCTTTCTTTTGGCCACTATTAGCATGATAGATGTTTCTCCATCCCCTTACTTTCAATATGAAGGTGTCTTTACATCTAAAATGGGTCTGTTGTAGACAGCATATAAATGGATCTTGTCTTCTTATCCATTCTGTTACCCTATGTCTTTTGATTGGAGCATTTAGTCCATTGACGTTTAGAGTGAGTACTGAAAGACATGAATTTATTGCAATTATGTTTCCTGTAGAGTTGGAGTTTCTGGTGGTGTTATTTTGTCCTTTCTAGTCTGTTGGTTTTGGTATTTTTTGTTTTGTTTTATCTTTTCTCTCCTCAGAGAGTTCCCCTTAAAATTTCTTTCAGGGATCTTTTGTGGTCACAAACTCCTTTTGTTTTGTTTGTATGGGTAACTTTTAATCTCTCCTTCTATATTGAATGACGGCCTTGTTGGATAAAGAATTCTTCGCCGCTTATTTTTCCAGTTCAGCACATTGAATATATCTTGCCACTCCTTTCTGGCCTGCCAAGTCTCTGTGGATAGGTCTGCTGCAAACCTGATCTGTCTTCCCTTGCAGGTTAAGGACATCTTTTCCCTTGCTGCTTTCATGATTCTTTCCTTGTCTGTGTATTTTGTGAATTTACTATGATATGCTTTGCTGATGGTCTATTTTTAGTGAATCTAACAGGAATTCTCTGTGCTTCCTGGATTTTGATGTGTGTGCCTTTCCCCAAGTTAGGAACATTTTCTGCTAATATTTGTTCACATAAATCTTTCACCCATTTTTCTCTCTCTTCATTTTGTGGGACGCCTATGATTTGGATATTATTCCTTTTCAATGAGTCACTGAGTTCTCTAATTCTTATAGTGTGATCTTTTGCCTTAATTTCCCTCTTTTTTTCAGCTTCATTATTCTCCATAAGTTTGTCCTCTATATCACTGATTTGCTAGTCTACTTCACCCATCATTGCCAGTGTGGCAACCATTCAAGATTGCATCTCAGTTATAACATTTTTAATTTCATTCTGACTAGATTTTACTACTTTCTATCTCTGCAGAAAGGGATTATGTGCTTCTTTCAACCCAAGCTAGTATTCTTATTATTGTGATTCTAAATTCTGGTTAAGACATCTTGCTTATATCTGTGTTGATTAAGTCCCTGGCTGTCATTTCTTCCTGTTTTTTTTCTTTTGGGGTAAATTCCCTGATTTCATCATTTGGAAGGATGAAAAGAATTAATAAAATAAAAATAAATAAATATTTAAAAATTAAAAAAAAAACCACACACACAAAATTAAATACAGGATGCTAGATGCTAGGTTTTTTTTTTGGACTAGTTGTTGAATTAAGCTTGATACTATAGAGAATAAATGGAAAGGAAAGAAAAGAAAGGAAAATGTTTGAAATTTTGAACAAAAATTCAATAAAACAGAATAAAATGAAATGATAAAAGTAAAATATAATTTAAAAAAATACAGGAACACCTGGGTGGCTCAGAGGGGCTCTTGGGTGGCTCAGTTGGTTAAGCTCTGACTTTGGCTCAGGCCACGATCTCCTGGTCCATTAGTTCAAGCCCCAACGGGGCTCTGTGCTGACAGCTCTGCTTATAGTTCAGAGCCTGCAGACTGCTTTAGATTTTGTGTCTCCCTCTTTCTCTGTCCCTTCCCCACTTGAACTCTGTCTCTCTCTCTTTCAAAAGTAAACATTTTTTTTAATTACAAAAAGAATATAGCAGAAAAAATTAAAGAAAACTTTCTTTTATAAAAATGTTAAATAAAAATATTTTTTCCTCTTTCTGTATTCAAGAAAAGTAAAAGAAAAGCAAAAGGAAAAAAAATGAATAGACGGGCCAGCAAACAGAATAAAATACAATTGACATTGCATCCAATTTCCCCTAGAAGTCAAACTATGAAACACTTTATAGTCTATAAGCTTAGCACATGGAAAAACTTGTATTCCACTAGAGTGCCTTTGTCGCAGTTAGACAAGGCTTAGTGTAACACCTCCAGTCTCCACTAGATGGCCCTGCTAATTTACTGGGGTGGATGGTTGTGGTGTGTGTACCTGTGTATGCACATGTGCAGGAGGGGTGAAAATGGCCTCACCCAGCTACCTAGTCTCTAGTATCAGAACTCTGTTCTCTTATGGACTGGCAATTAGGACCCCTCCTTTGTCTCTGACTTCCATCCACTCTCTGCTTCTATGCTGTCCGAGACCAAGCCATTAGCCTGCCAAGTGGCAGCATCCCTGCTGCGTTTTATCTCAGCAGCATCCCTGCTGAGTTTTATCTCAGACATGGCTGTGTTTCCAAACCCCTCACTTCTGGGGCCTGTTGGCTTTGAACCGTTTTGAACCTCTGGGGGAGGGACTCGCTAAGCAATGCCTGGGTGTCAGCCCACCCCAGGAGACTTTCTTGGGACCATGCTGCTACAGATGCCCGGTGACTATAGCCAGGTATCAGCCCACCCCAGAAAGATTTTGTGGGATAGTGTAGCAGCAGTGTTTCAGGGATTATGGTAAATCAACATACATCTGGAGACAGACTTCACCCTTAGTGTCTGTCGTAGACTCTGGATCTAAAGTTCTTTCTTATCTAGCAAGATGGTAAGATGCAGGATTAAAATGTGAGAGATGGCTAATGTCCAGGAAAAAAAAAAAAAACAAGAGTTCCAAATAAGGGTCCTTGTCCTATTTTTGTTAGGATCACAAGGCTTACAAACATGGTGATGGATGTGTACAAAGAGACAATGAAACTGTGGACATTAACTCATGGACATGAGGGAAAGGGGGTCTTGAAGATATTTGGGTTTAGGGGTTCAGGTTAATACAAAACAAAATCCTGGTGCCAGGTGGCCAGGCACAAGGTTGTTTAAAGCAAACATGAGGCACCACCTCCATTTATCTTAGCTAGCCTAGGGTATAAGACAGAGCAAGTAACCTCAGGGTTAACAAGACATCTTTCTTTTGTTAATGAGCTCCACTCTGGGCAGCTTCCTCTCCACAACAGCAGTCTATAGCCCTATTTACCTATTTACCTAATTTGGTCCTTCCTTCCTGTGAAAGCAGCTTTCTGCTATAGTACTAAATTGGGGGACACTTTTGCCCTCAATTCGTAATCTTATTTACCTCATATACCTTTGTGTTGGGGGCCTTTGCCCCCCTCTCTATACTGAGTGCCTTAGCCTCCCTTCTCTATCCTTATTTGCCTAATCTTGTTTACCCAAACTTGGGTGTGAGCGTCCTATGTCTTTGTAATTCTTTATACCATGTTAACCCATTGGTGCAAGCCCAGGGAATTTCTAAGCTTATTCCCCACAAAAGTCCTTCTTCCAACACCAGCAAATGTGGCTGTTCTCTGGGTTCTGTGGGGACCTTTGCCATATTTTGTTTAGCATAATACTGTCTACGTCCATCCAAGTCATTGCAAATGGCAAGATTTTAATGTTTTATTGTTGAATAATATTTCATTGTGTATGTGTACTAACTCTTCTTTACCCATTCACCAGTAAATGGACACTTGGGTTTTCTCTATAATTTGGCTATTGTAGACAATGCTGCTATAACCATTGGGGGACATTTATCCATTTCTGTCAGTATTTTTGTATTCCCTGGGTAAATACCTAGTAGTGCAATTGCTGGATCATAGGATAGTTATATTTTTAATGTTTTGAGAAACTCCAAAGTGTTTTCCACAGTGACTGTACCAGGTTCCATTCCTAGCAATAGTGAAAGAGAGTTCCATTTTATCTATATCTTTGTCAACAGCTGCTGTTTCCTGTGTTGTTGATTTTAGCCATTCTATCTGGTGTGAGGTGATATCTCATTGCAGTTTTCGTTTATATTTCTCTGATGATGAGTGATTTGAACATCTTTTCATATGTCTGTTGGCAATCTGGGAATCTTCTTTGGAAAAAAAATGTCTATGTCTTCTGCTGAGATTTTAATTGGATTATGTTTTCTGGGTGTTGAGTTGCATGAGTTATTTACACATTGTGTATACTAACCCTTTATCAGATATGTCATTTGCAGATATCCTCTCTCATTCCCCAGGTTCCCCTTTAGTTCTCTCCATTGTTTCCTTCCCTATAAAGAAATTTTTATTTTGGTTAAATCCCAGTAATTTAGTTTTGCTTTCATTTCCCTTCCCTCTAGAAAGAATTTGCTAAGGCAAAGTCAAAGTTACTGTCTGTGTTCTCCTCTATTATTTTTTATGGTTTCAGTTCTCACATTTTAGGGCTTTAATTTGTTTTGAATTAATTTTTGTGTATGGTATAAGAAAGTGGTGTAGTTTAATTCTTTTTAAATTTGCTGTCCAGTTTTCCCAACACCATTTGTTGAAAAGACACTCTTTTTCCCATTGGCTATTCTTTCCTGTTTTGCTGAAGATTAATTGATCATATAGTTGTGCGTTCATTGGTGGATTTTCTATTCTGTTCTATTTATCTTCATGTCCATTTTTGTGCCACTACCATACAGCTTTGTGACTATAATTTTGCTATATAACTTGAAGTCTGGAATTGTGATGCCTCCAGCTTTGTTTTGCTTTTTCAAGGTTGCTTTTGCTATTAAGAGTCTTTTCTGTTTCCATACAAATTTTTGGATTGTTCGTTCTAAATCTGTGAAAAATCTTGGTGACATTGTGATTGAGATTGTATTAAATGTGTAGATTGCTGTGGGTAGTATAAACATTTTAACAGTATTTATTCTTCCAATCCTTGAGAATGGAATGCCTTTCCATTTCTCCATGTCATCTTCAATTTCTTTTCTTAGTGTTTTATTGTTTTCAGAGTGCAGGTCTTTCACCTCCTTGGTTAAGTTTATTCCTAGGTATTTTAACATATTTGGTATAATAATAAAAGTATTGCTTTCTTAATTTCTCTTTCTATTGTTTTATTACTGGTATTTGGAAATGCAAAAGATTTCTATACATTTATTTTGTATCCTGCCACTTTACTGAATTTATCAGTTACAGCAATTTTATCAGTTTTAGAGTTTTTTTTGGGTTTTCTATAAAGAGGATCATGTCATCTGCCTACATTGAAAGTTTTACTTCTTCCTGGCCTATGAGTATGCATTTTGCTTGTTTGTTTGTTTTGCTGTGACTATGACTTCCAGTACTATATTAAATAGTGGTGAGAGTGGATATCCCTCTCTTGTACTAGATCGTAGAGGAGTAACTCTCAATTTTTCCTGATTGAGGATGATATTAACTGTGGAATTTTCATAGATGTCCTTCATTATGTTGAGGTACAGTCCCACTAACCCTACTTTGTTGAGGGTTTTTATCATGAATTGATGTTGTACTTTGTCAAATGTTCTTTCTGTATCATTTGGTTCTTACCCTTTCTTTTATTAATGTGGCATAACACAATCTTTGATTTACAAATAGTAATCACCTTTGCAACCCAGGGATAAATCTCATTTTTTGTGTGTGGAGAATGATTCTTTAAATATATTGTTAGATTCAGTTTGCTAAATATTTTATTGAAAAATTTTGTTTCAATGTTCATTAGAGATTTTGGCCTGTAGGTCTTTATTTGTGCTGTCTTTATCTGGTTTTGGTATCAGGGTAATGTTGGCATCATAGAATGAATTTGAGTTTTTCTTCCTTTTCTGTTTTTTGAGAATAGTTTAAAAAATAGGTTAACTGTTCTTTAAAGCTTTGGTAAAATTTACCTGTGTAGCCTTCTGGTCCTGGACTTTTGTTTGTTGGGAGTTTTTTGATTACTGATTCAATTTCTTTACTTGTTATTGGTCTTTTAAAGTTTTCTATTTCTTCTTGCTTCCCTTTTGGTAGTTTGTAAGAATTTATCCATTTCTTCCTGGTTGTCAAATTTGTTGCCATATAGTTTTTTATAATATTCTTAAATATTTTTGTGTATTTATGTTGTATTGGTTATTATTTCTCTTCTTATTTATGATTTTATTTGTGTTCTTTCTCTTTCTTTGTCATATATCTCGCTAGGGGTTTAGCAATTTTATTAATTTTTTTCAAAGATCCAGCTCCTTCCTCATTTCATTGATATGTGCATTTTATTTATTTTTGTTTCTATATCACTGATTTCTGCTCTAATCTTAATTATTTCCCTTCTTCCAGATGTAGGTTTCATTTTTTTTTCTATTTTTAACTCCTTCACGTGTAAAATTACGTTGCTTATTTGAAATTTTCTTGCTTCTTGAGGTAGACCTCTATTGTATAGACTTCCTTCCTATACTGCTTTTGCTGCATCCTAAAGATTTTGGAATGCTGTGTTTTCATCTTTTTGTTTCTATGTATTTTTTTCCATTTCTTTAATTTTCTGCTTGATATATTCTTTGTTTAGTAGCATGTCTTCTGGGAGAGGGGTCTGACACACTGGAACTGAGGCAAGCAAGACTGAGAAGGCAAGTCCTGCCAGAGCATACGGATGTTGGTCTTGGTGTAAGCAAGTTAAGAAGCTAGTGTAGGCAGTGTGCTGCTTCCTTCTGGTGGCTCTGTGTTTGTGCTGAGGGGTGGGGAAGGGAAGTGGTACCATTCAGCTCCTTTGTTATGAAGAGTTATCTTCATTAATGCTGTCTCTCCAGAAGCACTCTGAAAAGAGGTAATAATTTATCCATGTGTGCCCCAGACCTCCTTTGGATTACTGATTCCACGCCGCGTGCTCCTGGTTTCTTTTCCTGCCTTATTTCCAGGAGCAGGACAGTGTTCTCCAAGCTGTAACCCAGCAAAGTCTGCCGCCCATAAGTCTCTAGGTTTTAAGCCCTGCTGATTGCAAGAACTCATGTAACTTAGCCTCTCTCATTTTCTAAAGCAATGGTCTTGGGAAACTTATCTTTGTGTGTTTCCCTGTGTTTCTTTCTCTCTTGCCTTTCTCCACAACCATGGCTCCCTCTTCTGTTCAGCATCCATGATCCATGTCCCCACTAAACCAAAACTTCATATTTCCTACCTTCTTCAGTGTTAATTCTTCTCTCCTGTGAGTTGTGGAGTTTGTTCTATCAGTCTTCAGGATGATTTCTAGGGTATTTAGGGTGATTTAATATTTATCTAGTTGTGTTCCTGGAAGGAGACAAACCCAGCATCCTTGTACTCCACTGCCATCCTCCCTTTCTCAGTATTAACACTTTTTAAACTTCACTAGAGTATGCCTGTGAAGCCATCTAGTCCTGGATTATTATTAATCATCCTCTTCCTCCTCCTTTTCTTCTTCTTCTTTTCTTCTTCTTCTTCTTCTTCTTCTTCTTCTTCTTCTTCTTGTATTTTTAAAATTATTATTACTGGGGCACCTGGGTGGCACAGTCAGTTAAGCCTGCAACTAATAGTTTCAGCTCAGGTCATGATCTCACTGTTCATGAGTTCAAGTCATTCATAGAACTCTGTGCTGAGAGAATGGATGGAGACTGCTTGGGATTCTCTCTCTCTCCCTTTCTCTCTCTGACCTTTCTCTCCTCGTGCTCTTTCTCTCAAAATAAATAAATAAACTTCAAAAATATAAATAAACAAATAAAATTATTATTACTGATGTAACTTATATACAAGTGATTGGTCTGTTTAGATTTTCTTTCTGGTTCAGTTTTGGAAAATTGTATGTTTCTATGATTTTATCTATTTCTTCTAAATTGTACAATTTTCTTTGGAATATACTTCTTCATAATATTCTTTTATAGTTTTTTGTCACTCCTAATGCCATCTGTAACTTTTCCTCTTTCTTTTTTGATTGCTCTTTTGGATTTCTATCTTTTATTTTATTTTTCCTTCATGAGTCTTGCTAAAAGTTTATCAATTTCAGTTTTTACAAAAAAACTAACTCTTCTAGTCACTGAATTTTTCTATACTTCTTTTAACTTTGGTCTTTAAGTCATTTGTTTCTGCTTTTGGGCTTTATTTGTTCTTTTTATACTTCTTTTTATGTATTTTTCCTAGGGTTTTATTCTTGTTTTTCTTTGTTTGTTAGTTTGTTTTGTTTTGTTTTTCATTGAGTATTACTAAACCTTCCCTCTTAGAACTGCTTTCAGTGTGTCCCAAAGATTTTGGACTGTTGTTTCATTGTCATTTGTCTCCCAATATATCTAAATTTTCTTTTTGAGTTCTTCATTAACCCACTGGTTCTGTAGTATCATTGCTTAGCCTTCATGTATCGTGTTTTATTCATTTATCCACCTTGAGATTGATTGCTAATTTTACACAGTTATGGTCAGAAAAGATTCATGATATGATTTCAATCTTCTTAAGTTTATTAAATGACTTGTTATATGGCCTAAAATGGGCCATGGATTTATTCAGGATAACGTTCCATGTGCACTTTTAAAGTATGTGCATTCTGGGGCACCTGAGTGGCTCGTTGGTTATATTCCAGACTCTTGATTCTCTGTTCAAGTCATGATCTCACAGTTTGTGGATTAGAGCCCCACATCAGGCTCCATGATGATGGTGCCAAGCCTGCTTGGGTTTCTGTCTCCCTCTCTCTTTGCCTCTCCCCTGCTTCCTCCTTATTTCTCTCTCAAAATAAATAAACATTAACAATTTTTTAAAAATGTGCATTCTGATGCTATTGGGTGGCTCAGTCGTTCCAGCATCCAACTCTTGATTTGTCTCAGGTAATGATCTCACATTCTTAAGGTTGGATCAGGCTCTGTGCTGACAGCATGGAGACTGCTTGGTATTCTCTCTCTCTCTCCCTCTCTTTCTGTCCCTCCTTCATTCATGTTCTGTCTATTCTTTCTCTCTCAAAAATAAATAAATAAAAATTTAAAAATCAAATTTTTATGGAACCAGGCTGGAATGCTGGGGGAGAAACCAAGAGGCACTCAGAGATCTTGGTGGGTTAGACATATATTTAACACTGGTGGGCTCAGAGGAGACTGTTTCTCCAAAGGTCTGAGCCCGGAATGCAAGTAGGGAGGGTAATTTATAGTCACCATCTTCCATATCTGTGGGGTTTTTTGCGTGCACAGCAAAAAAAGGAAGAAGAACCCGGAGGAGGTGTCTCTAAGCTATAGACCAGAGTCTGTTTTAGTGCTGTCAGCCATCTTTGGCGTACTTTATTTACTTCTCCAACATCCCCCCCTTTGATGACTATTAAAAAAAAAAAAACTTTTAATAGGCATCACCTTTCAGTTTTACAGTTTGATACTCTAGGAGGGCTAAGATACGTACAATAGTTTGGCGAACAACAGTGTTTTCAATAAAATGTACCACGACATTCAGTATACTGGGGCCAATGGAGACAAGTAAAATTATAGAGAAGAGGGGCCCTGCCAGGGCAGGAAGCCAGGATCCCAATCCATGAGATCCCATCCTTTCCATTGATTGATACTTTCCTGTTGTCTATGTTGAATTCTTTCTTTGAGTTGCTTAACCTTAGTTATAACTATTCCTGACTGGCTTACCAAATAGCAACATTCCTCCCCCAGAAAGATGCAAGTCCCTCCTTCTCCTGAAGTGAGGAGGTCGAGGGCTTGCTTATTTTGGAGGATCACTGCCACCAGAGTGTTTATTTGGTTTTGTAAGGTTATCAGAGAATCTGCCACCCATTCCATGTCTTCATTTAGCTCTTGAGATAGTCTATTGTATAGTCCTATGGATGAAACTATGCCCCCTATTCCAGTTCCTATTCCTGTCACAATTCCTGCTCCTATCAAAATGGGTAGCAGGACTGCCTGTTTAGTCCGGGACTTGGGGCTAAAGTCTGTTAGGAGCTGATCTTCAGTGTATATGGATATCTCTGGGGTTAGGAAGAAGGAATAACATATCTAAGTCCAGTTGGCCTCTAAGTATTGGTAGGCAGAATTAGAACACAGATAGAACACCCCAGGGATTGAACACAGGGTTGCATTCCTCTTTAAGGTTAATTTTTTTTTTCCACATAGAGAGGTAGCGTTCATACCTTCAGGGACTGTACAGATTATATTGTCATAATTTATGAGACAGACCCCTATGGCCAGGGGTCCAATTAAGACAGAGGTGTTGGTTTTGAGATTTTCAGGATCTTCTTAGGTCAAAGGGATAGTAGTGGCTAAGTAAGCCCTCTGGGTGAGGGTAAAATACATCCAGCAGGTTTGGGTGTGATTCTTTATTTTATGGAGGACTTGTAGAGTAGTGTTGGCCTGACGCTGGAGTAGGGAATTGGTAAGCATCTGATTGAGGGCTGAAATGTTCAAACCTTGGTAGGCTGCAAGGGGAGTGGTTGCCTTTATGGCTTGTATTACCCTGTCCTGGGTATCCTTCATAACCTTTTGAAGGGCCCTGACTTGCACCCTTCCCCATCCGAGATACCCCATTGAGGAAGGTAAGTGTAGCAAGCTTGCTTCCCTCTCTTGAGGCCCTTATTATGACATGGGTTCCTGACATTTTGGGTTATCTCTATGGTCCAATACTTAGCCCTTGGGGCATGGGGTAGCTGACAGAGAGTGGGTGTTTTTCCCTTGTAGCAATATTTGTGGAGGGAGGTGAAGGCGCTGAATACCTTTGACCCCCTTATTGTCATATAACAATTCTGGGGGCAAAGTGGGTAAAAGGCAGTTGTGAGGGTGAGAGAGGTTATCATAATATACAGGCAATACTTAATAATAATCCTCTCATCCAGAGGAGGTGTGTGAGAGTCAGCATGCATCTTTTGTCCCATGTCCAGCTTGTTGGTGCAGTCTCTATCAGCACTGCTGGTAGAGTAAGAAGTAAGATGAGGGCCATGGCACCAGTAAGGGACAAGGGCTGGCAGAGTTGCATCCACACTCCTGGGCTAGGTTCACACATTTATTCATCAGGTTTCTGCTGTATGCAGGCCAACCAGCTTCTGGGGTGTGGCTGAAACAGGGCTGGAGGTCTCAGGGGATACTTTCCTTTTTGAGGGTCAGTTTAAGTGGGTTAACTGGATCTGGATCACTTCACAGGTTGTGGGTTCTGAGTTTGCCTTCTTAACTCGAGTGATGGACCCATGGGGTGATACCTGAAATATTAAGGGCTGTAGAAGTTGTTAGAATAACAGTATGAGGCTCAGTCCACCATGGTCTAAGAGGATCCATCTTCCAATATTTGACCCACACAGAGTCTCATGACTGAAAAGGGTGAATGGGGGTCCCTAAGGAAATTGGGGCCTTCTCTATGGTGTATCTCTGTAACTTATTTAGGACTTCCCTGAAGGTCTGGATCTGTTCTCTTATTCTCTTATCTCCAATCTGGTGTAGGTCTCCTGGAAGTTTTCATACACATGGGGGGGTCGCCCATATAATAACTCAAAAGGGGAGAATACCAGTGCCCCAGGCATGCATCTGGCAAGCAGGAGGGCCAGTGGTAGTAAATCTTGCCATGCAGGATTAGTCTCTTGGTGGAACTTAGCCAGGGTTTCCTTGAGCGTGTGATTCATCTGCTCTAGTTTCCCTGAGCTCTGGGGTCAGTAAGCAGTGTGAAATTTCCAGGTAATGTTGAGGGATTTTGCCAGGGTTTGTATGTCTGCCACAAATTCAGGTCTGTTATCACTGTGTATGGTTAAGGGTAGACCAAACTGAGGCACAATCTCCCGTAGAAAGGCTTTGGCCACCCTGCAACTTCATTCTGTTCTGGTCGGGAATGCTTCGACCCATTCTGAATATGTGCAGATTATTACACGAAGGTACCTGAACCCTTTATTTGGTTGTATGTGGGTAAAGTCCACCTCTAAGTCTTCAAAAGGGGTGGCTCCTATCCTTTGCGTGCCAGGCAGGGGCTGTGGGGCAGACCAAGCATTGTTTTTGGCACATGTTACACATTGTTCACTGACAGCTCAGCATAATGCCAGCAGCTGTCTGATATGTTCTTTTTGAGGAGGGCCTCCAGTGGAGTTTTCCCTAGGTGCGTAAGTTGGTGATATTCCTTCACTAGTTGTTTTCCCATAGACGATGGACAAAGAAGTGCTCATTTGGCATGACCCACCATCCTTCTTTGCTTAGTGTGCTCCATTCTGTCGAGGCCCAACTTTTTTCTTCATTTGTGTACAGGGGAAGGGAGGCTTCCCTCTGGGGCACAAAAGTCATAGTGTAGGTAGGAGCTTCCCCTAGATCACCACAGGCAGCTGCATTGGCTGTTTTGTCAGCCAGGCAATTTCCTTGAGTTATGGGGTTGTCTCCTTTCTGATGCCCCTTACAGTGTAGGATAGCTACCTTGTCTGGCAGCCATACGGCCTCAAGAAGCTTTAGTATTTCTTCCTTGTTTTTGATAGTTTTCCCTGCAGCAGTAAGGAGACCTCTTTCTTTATAGACGGCCCTGTGTACCTGCACAGTAGTGAAGGCATACTGGAAATCAGTGTAGATGTTAACTCGTTTACCTTTGCTAAGGATGAGGGCTTGGGTGAAGACATACAGTTCAGCCCATTGTGCCCACCATCCTTCCAGCAAGGTCTTGGCTTCCAGAACTTCAGTGGTTGTGGTTACTGCATATCCTGCTCTTAGGCTTCCCTCTTGTAAATAGCTGCTCCCATCACTGAACAGGGTGATCTCCAGGCTTGTGGTAGCCTGGTCTTGGAGGTCTGGGAGACTGGCATAGACTTCGTTCACTACTTCAGAATGGTCATGGTCGGGTTTTCCCTCTTCCACGGGAAGGAAGGTGGCCAGGTTTAGTGTTCTTACTGTTTCGAGAGTGACCCTTGGGTTTTCATAGAGAAGGCCTTGGTATTGTGTCAGCTGAGAATTGGAGAGGAAACGATATCCTTGGGTGCTCATGAGGGACATGACCACGTGTGGGACCTTAACATTAAGTATTTGTCCCAGTGCGAGTTTGTCTGCCTCCTTGATGAGCAAGACTGTGGCTGCCAGCACTCTGAGGCATAGTGGCCATCCTGCAGCCACAGGATCAAGTTTTTTTGACAGGTAGGTCACTGGCCCCATGCTCTGAAGGAGCACTTCAAGGGCTATTTTGTCCTTTTCATGTACAAAGAGGTTAAAAGGCCTTTCTATGTCAGGCAAACTCAGGGCTGGGGTTCATCCCAGAGCCAACTTTATTTCTGTGAAAGTGGCCCTTGCCTACTCAGTCCATGCGAGGGGCTCCTGATCTGGCCCTCCCAACAGATGATAGATGGGCTTTGCTATGGCTGAGAATCCAGGAATCCAAATGCGACAGAACCCTGTGGCCCTTAAAAATTCACGCAAGCCTTATTTTGTTTGGAGCTGTGGCAGTGTGGTGATAACTATCTTCCTTTCTGGTCCTAGTTCTCTTTTTCCTTTTGTGAGGAAGAAGCCTAAGTATTAGACCTGCTGCTGACAAATTTGTGCCTTTTTCCAAGAGGTCCGGTACCCTGAGTAGGACAGTTGCTGCAGGAGGGCCTTGGTACATTTCATACAGTCTTTTTGGGTGTCACTGGCAAGGAGGAGGTCATCTAGATATTGGAGGAGGACACACCCTGTGGTTTACCTTGGAAAATCGGTGAGGTCTGCAGCTAGTGCTTCCTCAAAGAGTGGGTGAGTTCTTAAAACCTTGGGGAAGTCGTGTCCAGGTAAGCTGCATCTGGTGCCCTGTAACGGGCTCAGTCTATTCAAAGGCAAACAATGGTTGACTTTGAGGAGCGAGGCAGAGGTAGAAGAAAACATCATTTAGGTCGTGGCATGTAAACCATCTGGCTGACCCCGGAATTTGGCTGAGGAGACTATACGGGTTTGGAACCACTGGGTGTAAGGAAACAGCCATTTTGTTAATGGTCCTCAAATCCTGTAGTGGTCTGTATCCTCCTCCTGGCTTCTTGACTGACAAGAGTGGTGTATTCCAAGCCGATTGGCACTCAATTAGAATACCTGCTTCTCTGAGCTTGGTCAGGTGCTCTTGTATATACATTCTAGTCTTGAGTGGAAGGGGGTACTTCCTTTGTGTATGAGGTTGGGCTCCAGGAATCAGGTCAACAATGATGGGGGCCTGACTCCATGCTAGTCCAGGTGGGTTATCTTCAGCCCATATGAAGGGGAAAGTAAACCTGAATTCTGAGGGTCTACAGGGTAGGGCATGGGGGCAGAATAATCTCCATTCTTCTTCCCTTGGCAGGGTAATCACCAAGACTAGGGTTTCCTTCTGTCTTGGGTTTAATTAGAGGCTAGTGTGTCCAGTGGGTTCAAAAGCTATCTAGGCCCCAAATTTGGAGAGCAGATCCTGGCCCAAAAGAGGAATTGGTAAGTCAGGTAAGTAGAAGAACTCATGCCGGACCTTGTGACCCCCAAGTTCACATTGTCGAGCTTGACAGAGGGCTGCTGCATCACCCTTGTCCCAAGTAGCCCCAAGTATGATTGCCATCTCTTGGCTTATGGGTGCCACTGGGGAAGTAACAATGGAGTAACAATGGGGAAGTATCAACCATGAAAATTATTGTTCGTCCCCCTACCTTCATTTTGATTGTGGGCTCATGGGGGTTAGGAGAGAAAGATCCCGTTCCCCCTCAGTCCGATTCTACCCCAGCCAGACCAATGAGGTTCTTGCCTCGAAGTTCCTTCCAATATCGGCTGGGTTTTGAGGGCCCCTTCCGATTCAGACATTCATTCTTCCAGTGTCCATTCTCTTTGCAGTATGCACATTGGTCCCTTGCTAAGGGGGCTCTGGGCTTCCCCCATTTTGGTGGTTGGGGTCTTCCCGTCTTTGCAGCGTCTGTTTCTTTTAGTGCTGCTGTTCAGAAGGGTGGCCTTCTTTTTTAGTCTTCTCTGAGCTTCTCTTTCGGCTGCGACTTCTCTGTTCATGAAAACGTTACTGGTGACCTCTATCAGCTGAGTGATATGCATTCCAGCATAGCCCTCCAACTTCTGGAGTTTTCTTCTGATATCTGGGGCAGCCTGTGCCACAAAAGAGGTATTTACCATCTGTTGACTTTCTGGTGTCTCGGGGTCAAATGGGGTGTATACACAGTATGCTTCACATAATCTTTCATAGTAGTCTCTGGGAGACTCCCCAGGGTTCTGTGTGACTGATGATATTTTAGCCATGTTCATGGGCTTTCTGGCTCCAGCTTGGACTCCCTGGAGGAGGGCTTCCTGGTATTGTCTTGAGGCCTGTCCTTCTTCTGTGGTGAAATCCCATGTTGGGTGTTCTTCAGGTGTGGCAGCTTGAGCCCAGACAACAGAGTCATTAATCCCCAGAGGTGCATGATCTAGGTACTGTTGCATTTCTCTCCTTCTTCTTCTTTCTTCTGTATTAAACAGAGTACGAAGTAACTGTTGACAATCTTCCCAAGTCAGTCAGTGGGTCTGGAAGAGGGACTCCATCAAGTCGACCACTGTTTGTGGCTTTTCAGTGTATGATGGAGTGTTGTGTTTCCAATTGAAGAGGTCGGTTGTAGATAAAGTTTGATAATACATCATGGAACAGCTGGGCTGGACTCTTCTGTCCTCATTCTGTCTTTCAGGCTCTCTCCTCTCCCTTACAAGTTTTTGGACAGCTTGAGGTCTGGGTCTGGGACGCAGTCTGGCTGCTGGCCCTTGTGGGGTAGGATTCTCCAGCTCAAGCGGGGTGGGAAGATGGGTGGTGCTGACTGCAGTGGTGGTTGCAGTGGTGCCCACTGCCAAGGCTACTGAGGCCTTGGCAACTGTGGCTGCAGGGGAGAGACAGATGGGGGAGGAGTTTCAAGCTCAGGAGGAGTGGGGAGGAAGCTTGGAGAGTCATAAAGAGGTGGAAAGACAATATCATCCTCCGCGTTTCCTTTAAATATTAAAGGAGCGGTGGGCCACTTCTTTGGCTCCCTGGGTGAGCCTCTGGATAAAGTGGCTAAAACATTTGCCTGGATCTGTTTGCTAATGATGAATAGCAACCAAGGTGGGGGGTTTCGGGCAATTTCAAGCCAGGAGTCGATGTATGGAAATTGTTCAGTGTGGCCTGGGTTCCCAGTGACTACTAGCCAAACCTGCTGCACTATTTGAGCATCTAATGTCCCTTCTGATGGCCATCCTACATTGAATGTGGGCCATTCTAGTTCACAAAAGGTCCTTAACTTCCTCGGTGTTATTTTCACCCTGTAATCACCTGAAAATCCCTTTTTAAAATTTTGAGCATGATCTCTAAAATCATAGTCTTACTCTGTTTTGATCCCGTTATTAATTTTTTTTTTCTCATGTTCGGTGTCACAAAGAAAGACAAAGGGAGGTTATCCCCTCGAATGAGAGGACCAATCAGATACTCCTCTGGTCACATTACTGAGGGAAACTTTAGGTGAGGTTTGGTCAGAGCAGACTCAGCTTTGTGACTTGTGGTCAGAATCTGATCTGATACCAACCTAGACCTTATAGGCTCACCAGGACACAGGAAAGCCCATTCAGGCTCTGTAGACTTTTGGGGACCTTAAGCATGCCCGTCCCTGGAGCCACAAACTCAAACTCTACTGGCAAGCCTGGCCAAGCTGCACATTCAAACACACACACACACACACACACACACACACACACACACACCAAAGTCTATTACATTCCCTCCTGCAAAATTCTCTACCTGTGAGACCTGTTAAGGCCTCCAGGGATTGATCAGGTCCCCCTTGTACTCTTTTGGGTGGGTCTGACTTCTTTGGGGCCCTGGTCTTACCAGTTCTGATGTCAGGCCCAGGTCCTCACCTACCAGGTGTCTTTGAGTCTGGCGGGAACAATGAAGCAGGGCTGGCCCCAGGCAACTGAGAAGGAGACTGACAAAATTCAGTCAGGGCACACCTTCTCCCTTGCAATCCCTCACTCTGTCACTGCCTCACTGTTTTCCCAAACTGGTGGCAACAATAGGCCAGCGTGGTAGGGTTTCCTGGTCTGGGAACCAAGTATGTTAGGGAACCAGGCTGGAACACTGGCGGAAAAACCAAGAGGCACTCAGAGATCTTGGTGGATTGGAGATTTATTTAACACCAGTGGGCCCAGAGGAGACTGTTTCTCCAAAGGTCTGAGCCCGGAATGCAATTGGGGAGGGTAATTTACAGTTGTCAGCTTCCATATCTGTGGGGGTTTTCACATGCACAGCAAACAAAGGAAGAAGAACCCAGAGGAGGTGTCTCTAAGCTAGAGACCAGAGTCTATTTTAGCCCCATTGGCCATCTTTGGCATACTTTATTTACTTCTCCAACAAAATAAGATAAAAATATCTGTTGTTTTTGGATGTAATATTATATATATATATATATATATATATATTATGTCTATCATATGTAATGTATTGTTCAATGCCATTTTTTCCTTATTGATTTTCTGTCTGGATTATCTATGCACTGATGTAGGTGGAAAGTTAATTTCCCTGTCTTCTGTTAATATCTGCTTTATGTTTGTTCTTGTTCTTGTGTCAGGTTCATAGTTGTTTACAATCTTTTATGCTCTTATTGAATTAATATTTTTTATCATTATATAATAAATTTCTTTTCCTGTTGTTACAGGCTTTCCTTTAAAGCGTATTTTTTTCTGACATAAGTATTGCTACCTCAGCTATATTTTTGCTTACGTTTACATGTTATGTTTTTCCATTTGTTAAAATTTCAGTCTGTATGTGTATTTATGTCTCAAATAAATCTCTTGTAGGCAGTATACAGATAGGTCTATTTTTTTAACCAATTTAGTCACCTTATGTCTTTTTATTGATCATTTAGTCCACTTACATTTAAGGTAATTATTGGTAGTTATGTACTTATTGTCATTTTGTTATTTTTGTTTATAGCTTTTGAGTTTCTTTCTTCTTTTTTCTCTTCCCTTGTTGTTTGATGATTTTCTTTAGTGTTAATCTGGGATCCCTTTCTCTTTATTAGTATTTTTTTTTGTATATTGTAAGTTTTTGATCTGTGGTTACCATCAGGTTCATATATGATATATTATGTGTATGGTCATTTATGTAGTTCATGGTCACTTAAATTTGAAGAAATTTTATAAGCACTAAATTTTTACTACCCCTTCTACATACATTTTATATATTGTATGTCATGTAGTGTGTGTGTGTGTGTGTATTTCACATTTTTAAAATTATGAGTGTTTTGCCTTTTTAAAATATATAATTGATTTTACTATTTATGTTTTAACCTTTATACTGTCTTCCTACGTGATTACTACTTTTATTATGTGATTGCTTCAACTTGAAAATTTTAATTTTTATAGTTTATTACATCTAGTTATGGCCTTTTCGTTCCATTCAAACAATTTTATTTACATTTCTTAAATACCAGGTCTAGTGGTGATGAAATGCTAACTTTTGCTTGTCTGGGAACCTATTTCTCCCTCAATTCTGAATGATAATCTTGCTTGGTAGACTATTTTTGTTCTAGGTTTTTGTTTGTTTTGTTTTATTTTTTTTAACATTTTAAGTATATTATGACTTTCCCTTCTGTCCTGCTAAGTATCTTCTAAAAACAAAACAAAACAAAACAAAAAACAAAAACACAAAACAAAACAACAAAAACCAGATAATAGCCTTATGTTGTTCTGCTTGTATGTAACTGTTTTCTTTTCTACTGCTGTTTTTAAATTTTTCTTTTCATAATTACTTTTTGTCATATTAATTATTATGTATCTTGACTTGGACCTCCTTTGGTTCATCTTATTATAGGTTCACTGTGCTTCCTGGACCTTGACGCCTGTTTCCTTCTTATGATTAGGGAAAGTTCTAGCTATTATTTCTTCAAATAAGTTTTCTGCCCCATTTCTTTCTTTTCTTCTATGATCCTTATCGTGCGAGTGGTATTATGCTTAATGATATCACAGAATTCTCTTAACCTATTGTATTATTATTATTGTTATTGTTATTATTATTATTATTATTATTTACTTTGGTGTCAGGCTTGATTTATTTCCATTATTCTGTTTTTCACATCACTGACCTGTTCTGCATTCGGTAATATACTACTGATTCCCTTTACTGTATTTTTTATTTCACTTGTTGCATTATCCAGACCCTATATATATATATATATTTTTTTCTATCTCTGTGTTGTCCTCAATGAGTTCATCTACTTTTTTCTCAAGTCCAGTGAGTATCTTTTTCCATTACTTTATTTATCAGACATATTGTTGGGATGCCTGCGTGCCTCAGTCGGTTAAGCATCTGACATGTGGTTTTGGCTCAGGTCATGATCTCACGGTTTTGTGAGTTCAAGCCCCAAATCAGGCTCCATGCTGATAGTGCGTAGCCTGCTTGGGATTCTCTGTCTCCCTCTCTCCCTGCTCCTCCTCCACTTCTGCTATCTCTGTCTGTTTCAAAATAAATAAACTTAAAAAAAAAAGACCCATTGCTATCTCCACTTCATTTATCTTTTTTACTTTTTTTTTTCTTTTTTCTTGTTCATTTGGGACATATTTCTCTGTGTCCTCATTTTGATTCTTTGTGTTTGTTTCTATGTATTAAATAGGTCAGGTATATTCCCTGGTTTTGAATGTAGTGGTCATGTGTAGAAGATGTCCTGGACTGTCTTATAAAGCATTTCCCTGGTCACTAGAACCAAGTGCTCCAGGGGTGCCCACTGTGAGGACAGCATTCAGTCTCCTGTTATAGCTGAGCTGAAATTGCCTTCAGCTCAGCTCTCTGCAATGACTAACTTTGCTTCTGTGGGTGCAGTGGGCATTTCTTCATCCCTGAACTGATGAGGGACATGAATGAGGCCGCTGTGGGCTTGCTGGTGAGGAGGGCTGTCAGTTAGCCTAGCTGTAAGCAACTAGTCACAGTTGTGACTGCACCAAATGGCAGGTCTTTCTCCCTGCACAGCCTGCTAAGACACAAGGTTGTTAGAACTGCAAGCATGGTGGTGTGTGGGGATATCTCCACCCACTCCCCAGGGCAGGAGTCATTTTAGAAAAATGCATACCAAGGTGAGAGGTTTGTATGATGCAGGTCTTCAAGGGAATACCAAGACAGGGTGCACAGTTATAACAAGTTTGATGGAGAGTGCTATTGCTGGATCCTTCAAGCCTCTAGGTATCTTGGCCATGTGAGGGGAAAATATATGGAACCTGCTAGCACTTTTGTTCCTGGAGAAATCTAAAGGTCCTTGCCCCCCCCCACACACACACATTCTAAGATTAGTCAATAAATCATCACCATACCAGTTTTCAAACTGCTATTTCTATGCTGTGTCTTGGGCTGAGTTATTTAGTGTTCTGACTCATGGTTATTTAGCGTTCCACTGAGTTATTTAGTGTTCCACTCAAAGTGTGGAATTCATTGGCTATTACCCATCAGCTACCCTAGAGTTTAGCCAGCTAATTTTCAAGCCCCTAACTTTAAGCCCCACTGGTTTTGAAAGTGAAAAGTTATGGGGACACTTCTTCCCAATGCAGGTCTCCAGGACCAGGGGTGCCTGGTGTGGAGTCTGATCCTCTTGCTTCTTTATGCTTGTGATGTTGCTTTCCTTTTCTTTCTTTCTTTCTTTCTTTCTTTCTTTCTTTCTTTCTTTTCTTAATTTCACTGAAGTTCCTAACCAAGTCTTTTCCTATCTTTCCCTTTTTGATGTGTTTTTCTCTCTATGAGTAACTGTGGAATATTTTTCTTCCAGTTGTATCCATGTTGTTTTCTGAGATAGTTGCACAGATGTAGCTATTACCTCACTGTGTCCATGGTAGGAGGCAAGCTCCAGATACTGCTATTCCATTCTCCTCTTACATTTCTCTAAACTTGCTACTTCTAATGCCAAAGTCAAGAAATCTGTGTTCAGTTTGAGTCCCAGACATTGATTCTTATTTTATTTACAAGAAAATTTTATAATGTTATAGATTTCAGAGAAAACTTAATTCTGAAGGAAAAAAATGTTAATTTTTTTTCTAACTTAATAATGTCACAATGACATTTATAAGTAAAGAAACTTGCATTGGAATACTAGAAAATCATACATGAAAAGTTCTCTTTATATAAAGCCACAATCACCTTGGTTTCCTGAAACCACACAACATCATGTTGGTATTTTGTGGGAGATACAGGTGAGAAGCATCAAAGGAAAAGACTTTAAAAGGGAATGGAAGGAGAAAGTGCAAGGCCTTAGGACATGTTTACACAGCTGAACAACACTGAGGCTCATAAGGAACATCTAGAGCCATTAACATTGGCCACGGCCGGATCCTCCTTCACACCTGACCCTTCCTGGTGTTATAGAAACCAATTAACTTGAAATTCAACCTTGAAAAGCTAAACCATTAGATTGATTAATACACTTGCTTAGCTGACTTTAAGCATGTAGTCTTTAGCAATTATCCTAATAAAACGAAGCTTCATTCTGGAGTCGGGGCCTCATTCCTACTCGAGAATGAGGACCTTCACTTAACCGCACTTTGTGGACTCATCTTTTGCCTCTCTGTCCATACTCCTGCAACAGTATTTCAAATTGGTTTTCAACTGTATCTTTTCCCATGCTATACATATATCCTTTTCACAGCTGGGGAGCAGTATTCAAGCACTAAAATGTCACACATTTTCCCATAAACTTCCTGAGAGCTGCCACCACTTCCTTGTTCCTCAGGCTGTAGATGAGGGGGTTCAACATGGGGGTTAGGATATTGCTGAACACAGAAAGAGCTTGGTCCTGCTCTGCACTATGGGAGGAAGTGAAAGTCATATAGATAAATATGTTTGGGCCAAAGAAGAGACTCACCACAGTTAGATGGGAAGAACAAGTGGCCAGAGTTTTTTTCCTGCCTTTGACAGAGTTCATACGGAAGACAGTGAGGAAGATGAGAGTATAGGAAACTGTGATGAGACTGAAAGGTACAACAAGCAACACAATGCTTGTCACCACCACCACTAACTGGTACACTGAAGTGTCTTCACAGGAGAGCTTAATGAGGACTGGGACCTCACAGAAGAAGTGGTGGATCTCCCGTGACCCACAGATAGGAAAATGCATAGGGTACACTGTATGGATAAATGAACTTATAGAGCCTCCAATCCAACAACCTAAAACCATGTGCATACAGAACCTGGGGCTCATAATAATGGGATAACGCAATGGGTTGCAGACAGCCACATAGCGGTCATAAGCCATGAGAGTCAAGATGAGGCATTCTGACATTCCCAACATCAGGAAGAAGAAACTCTGTGTTCCACAGCCAATCCATGATATGGTTCTTTTCCCAGTAAAATAGTTAGAAGCCATCTTTGGAACAATGGTGGAAGTTAATGTCAAGTCAATGAGGGAGAGTTGACTGAGGAGAATGTACATGGGCGTATGAAGTCGAGAGTCTCCCCAAATTAAGACAATCAAAAGTATGTTTCCCAGGAAGGCAAGAATGTAGACAAAGATGATCATAAAGTTGAGGACAATAGAATGCTGAAATTCAGGAAAGAGTCCCACAAGGATGAAATCGGTTATTGAGGATTTGTTTCCACCCACCATGCCCCTAAAACAAATGTAAAAGGGCTGGGGGACAAATCAAATGGATTAGAACAGCTGACATTCAGTACAAGTCTGATATCAATATGTGGATATAAAATTTTATATCTTTTTCTCTACCTTTAGTATTTCATAATATTTACTATCAGAGATATTTTACTATTCATTGCTGAGCAATTGCTTAAATATTTCTTAAATAGATAAATTACAAGAAAATAATCAACTTCAGTGCCTTTAGTCTCTGTTGAGTGTATTTTTTTCTTTTTTTTTCTTTTTCTCTTTTGTTTCTTGTTTTCTTTCTTGCTTGCTTGCTTGTTTCCTTTCCTTCTTTTGACTAGAGAATCTTCTAAATCTATGGATATATTTTCTACAAATATGAACCTAAAATTTTATATGTTACATCTGATAGTTATGGACCCTAGTTACTAACTCTTGTATATTTAGAAGAAAAAAGAAAGAAAAATCAAATTAATTCACTCAATTTCACTTTAAAATTACAAATAAATTATTTAACAAAATATTAATGAGATATCATATTAATTTATTTTGGCTAGTTATCATGTCATACATATAGGTGTGAAAATTGCCAGACTTTTGACCTTCTTGGAAGTCATAAATTATAATTTATTATAATAAATAATAATTATTTATTCAAAATTAATATAAATGTATTTACTTATATAATCATAATATATAAGTTAAATTCTTATAAATTATATAATTATTATTGGTTATATAATTTTAAATATATTTTAAATATAATTGATTCTAATTATTATTGATAAAATAACTTAAAAAGAGTATGTGTCCAATAAATATTTATTAACCACAAGGTTGAACAAAGTCCATGGAATTCAGCAGGACCCCTTTCCAAGCAGAATGTATGACAAATACCCTCAATACAGTTGCATTCCTGGTGAGAGCTAAAGCTGTTTCCCTCCATGAAACCTTACTGAAAGTAGAGTAAGACACTCCAATCTAAATAAAACAAAGTTGTACATGTGGAAGTTCCATGTGCATCAGTGTTTCCCAGCAGATGGTGTTGATGAAGCACTCACATCAAAACACCTGGAAATCCTGATCTCCATTATTAGAGAAGGAAACTTAGGATGGTTCTTTTCTGTATGTGGATGTTTAGATTACTTTTGTGACAAAAATGTGTTAGTTGTTCACTTAGTCATAAGTCTGCTGAAATATAAAATAAGAAGCTAATTATTAATCGTTTTCCATCCTTAATGAGCCTAATCACTAATATTGCTAAAATTATGTTTATATTATTTCAGGAAAGTGACAAACTATTTCTTGGAAAATCTGCACCATTTATTTAGTTTTCATTCTAAATTTATTATTTTTTCAATATATATTCAATATTATATTCAAATGTTGAAAAGGAGGCCACCATGAATTAGGACATGGTCTGTATCTTCAATAAACTATGAGTTTAAATATAGAATTATTTATAACAACAAGTCACCAAAAAGTAAAATATATGGCTCTTGTAGGGTGATATATCAACACATAGAAAGATCTGAGTAAGATGAGGGTGGAGAATGATGTAACATGTAATTTAAGCTTTATCCTGTAATTGAACCTTAGGATCCAGCAACTTGTGTAATTTTAAAGGCTGAGGAAATGGTTTGTTTGTTCTGACAAAACTTACGTTGCATAAGTGAATGAAAAAAATTAAAATTCTTACACAAATTATTCAAATAAGTTTGAACTGTATAAACTGTAAGTTTTCATTTTTTTCATTCTTTAATTACCTCATGGAACTCTTGTGTGTATATTTATATTATGATGCCTGGCGCCGTCTATCGTATTCTTCACTGAGCTGAAAAACTCATCCCTGTCGGCATTTCGTGTTGAATTCATCTGTCTGCTAAAAACATCTCCCCTTTTTTCTATAATAAATATAATAAAAGGACCTCTGTGATTAGGTGTGTGTGAGGCATGACACATTCCAAGTGCTCAAAATTTATCTACTGTTATTATAAAGATCAGCAGCATTGAAGCAGCCCTGTTTTGCGATTTGTTTTGGATCTGTACTCCAACCTTAAATTATACAAGCCAGATAATTCTTCATGGTTATGAGTAAATAGCTTCATAAATTTTAGAACGCTAGTGGCAAAGGATATAAACATACAGATAATACAGTAAAAGATGCAATATTTAGTGATTTTGGAACCAAATATTGAGTAAAGAAAAATAATCCACATGTGTTTCATCCATTGTTACTTAGTATTTTATGTAACATTTTGTAAATTCTTTTCAATGAATAACTAGCTCCCTGGAAGTGGGGAGCAAAACTATTGGTTGTGTGTGAGGAATAAAAAAATATGACTCATAGTACAACCAGACTACAGACAATAATTTTTTGAATAGACAAATTTACTGTCATTTACTAAAATTTTTGAATTACTTATTAAATTTTCCCACAATAATAAAACAATTTTATTAATTTAACTCAATCGAATAACTTTATTGATAGACAACTTAATATATTTTCATTATTTCTTTAATATATAAGATCAATCTACTCAAAATGAGGAGTGAAGTGTTACATTAACTATAAGGTTTTACTGACCTTTCAAAAAGTCTTGTAAATTATGAACATTTATGTCATTTTAGGAACATAGCATGCCCTTATTGTTAGCATGATTTGAAGTTATGTCTATATAGATATGTATAAGGAAAATTAAAATGAAATCATAACTCAGTAAATAAAGAGTTTTTATAAAAACATTAGGATAAATTCAAGAGATTATCAATATATTAACTTGGTTACTGAGTGTAGGCACATCTTTGAATATATCAGCTTTGAGTCTAAAATTGTAGCAATTCTCATTCTTAAATTTTTTACTTAACATCATGAGTGATGCCTGAACCATATTATGTCAGGTTTCATCATACAAGATTATTTATAACACAATAATATAATTAATATCATTCAGGCAGTCAAACACAAATTTTATAATTCCATACAGCTTTATCTTAGACCTGAATCCTGAGTACTACGAAGTACTCATTTAAGACTGTCACAGATATTTTTCCTTTTACAAGTACAATCACCAAAGTCTGACATCTGTGAAAATTAACAATAAGTATAAAAATTCCCTACAGAATTTTAATTACCAGTTATGGTTCAAAATCTTTTTTTTCCCTGCCAGTTTAATATCTACTTCAAATTCTACTTATCTCCAGACACTTCTGCTTCTTGGATTGCTGACAACTTTTAGATATTCCATGATCAATTGTATCTTCTCACTATGGATCATTTAGCTATTGTTTTGTGTAAAAAAATAAATGGAATTTCCTTCATGTTGATAGAGAGATATACATTTTGGGAATAAGCCCAGTGACTATGATTCTACAATACTATGTATATTAAATACTGGTTGGTATATAAGCTAAGTTGTAACTTGGTAGATTGCTTAGTAATATGTCATCACATTCTCCAGAACTTTGTAGTGAATGGCCTAAGGGAACACAGTCCCCAGACTTTAATTAACTTTGATTACAGAAAATAATAGTGAACCCAACCCCGTGCTCTTCTACTGACTCACTAAAGCCAGAAGGTATGCCCATGCTCTGAATTCTCCTGCTTCTTTTTTTCTAATATCAAAAGAAAGGCACATATTGGAAGTCCTAGAAAAACCATTAGCCAAGAAAAGATATAAAATTCATCTTAATTAAAAAATAAGAAATAAAGCTGACACTCTTCAACTAATAAACATATTTACTAAAGTTGCAGGGTACAAAGTCAACATACAAAAATCTGTTGTGTTATATAGACTAACAACAAACAATTTGAATGAGAAATTATAAAACTGATCACATTCACAATTGCATCAAAAAGAATAAAATACCTAGGTACAAATTTAACAAAGGAGATGAAAGATCTGTATGTAGAAAACTATGAGACATTCATGAAAAAAAAAAAGAAAACGTTCAAATAAATGGAAAGATATTATTTTATGTATTAAAAAATTAAAATTGTTAAAATATGCACATCCCCAAAGAAATCTACACAGTAAACATAATCCATATCAAGACCTACAAATAGCCAACAGACATAAAAAAATGCTCAACAGCACTAATCATCAGAGAAATGTAAATCAAAACCAGAGTGAGATATTATTGTTAGAATGTCTGTCATAAAAAAAAAAGAAAGAAAGAAAGAAAGCAAAAAAGAAAAAAAAGAAAGTATATCCATATTTGGTTGGGTTTTGGAGAAAAGGGTGCTTTCTGCATTGTTAATGGGAATGTAAATTGGTCCAACAACTATGGAAAACACTATCAAGATTTCTCAAAAAAATTGAAATACCATATGATCCCACAATTCTACTTTTAGATATGAAACAAAGATAATAAAAAACCCACTATTGTTTTAAAAAATATATGCACCCCCTTGTTCATTGTAGCATGGTTACAATAACCAAGATATGGAAAAAAAAATGTGTCTATTAATGGGTAAATGGATATATATATATATATAATGAAATGCTACTCAGCCATAAAAGAAGAAAAAAAAATCTTCCCACTTGTGATAACATGTATGGATCTTTTTATAGACGAGTTATTTATTTTACAGTTGGGAGTCTATACTGACTAATCCCATTTCAGTATTTTATTAATCCCTCCAATTTTTCCTCTCTGTCAGCTTGTTTTCTTTATTTTTGAGTCTTTTTATGTTTTTGGTCTTTTTTTTTTTTTGCTCATTTGTTTTGATTTTTAGCTTCCACATATAGTTGAAATTATATGGCATTTGTCTTTTTCTGTCTAGCTTATTTCACTTAGCATAATAAACCGTAGGCTTTATTCTTACAAATGCAAGATCTTTAATTCTTTGTATTCTTACAAATGCAAGATCTCATTCTTATTTATGAGAATGCAAGATCTTTGTATTCTATTTATCTATCTATATATCTAATCTATCTTTCTAGTTAGTTCTTATTAGTTATTATAATATAATATTGGTTTCAGGAGTAGAATTTAGTGATTCATCACTTACAGATAGCACCCGGTGCTCAAAACAAAAAGTGCCCTCCTTAACACACACCACCCACCTAGCCCATCCTCCACTCACCATCTCTCCATGAACCCTCAGTTTGTTCTTTACAGTTAAGAGTCACTTATGTTTTGTATTCCTCTCTCTTTTGCCCCTGTCTCCTATGTTCATCTGCTTTGTATCTTAAATTCTACATATGAGTGAAATCATATGGCAGTTGTCTTTGTGTGACTTAATTAATTTAGCATAATGCACACTAACTCCATCTACTTCTTTGCAAATGGCAATATTACATTCAGTTTGAGAGCTGAGTAATATTCAATTGTGTGTGTAATATATATACTATGATATATATGCTATATTGTAATATAAACTATATTATCTTTGTGTCATATATATATATATATATACACCATATATATACCATATTTTCTTTATTCATTGGTCAATAGATATTTGGGCACTTTCTATAATTTGACTATTGTTAATAATGCTGCTTTAAACATCAGGGTGCATTTGCCCCTTCAAATCAGCATTTTATATCCTTTGGGTAAATACCTAGTAGTGAAATTACTGGGTTGTAGAGTACTTCTATTTTTAACTTTTTCAGGAATCTCCATGCTGTTTTCTACAGTGGCTTGAAGAGTTAGTATTCCCAAAAAGAGTGTAAGAAAGTTCCCCTTTTTCCATGTCCTCACTGGCATCTGTTCTTTCTTGTGTTGTCAGTTTTAGCCATTCTGATGGGTAAGAAAGAGGTGGTATATCATTGAGGTTTTGATTTATATTTCTTTGAGAATCTTTTCTTGTGTCTGTTAGCCATCTGGATGTCTTCTCTGGATTATTCTTGCATTCTTAGAACATATTCCACTCAACCATGATGAATGACCCTTGTAATCTATTGGTGAATTGCAGATATTTTGTTGAAGATTTTTCATTTATGTTCATTAGATGTATGTTTTTCTTTTAATGTTAATATTGTCTTGCTTTTTAAATCAGGTTAATGCTGACTGAGTAAAATATATTTTCTCATCTATTTTTTGGAATAGTTTGAGGAGAACAGTTATTAGCTCATTAAAATATTTGGTAGAATTTGTGATTTCTTCTGGTCTTGGACTAGTGTTTGTTGGGAATTTTAAATTATTGATTCAATTTTATTACCAGTATTTACTGTATTCAAATTGTCTATTTCTTCTTGATTTACCTCTGAGTTATTGTACGTTTCTAGAAATTTATCCTTGGTCTAGCTTGTCCAATTTATCGGCATACAATTTTTCACAATAATGGCTTCTGTGTGTGTGTGTGTGTGTGTGTGTGTGTTCTTTTCTGTTACTTTCATTTTCTTTCACTGTTTTTCCCTGAGATTGATTATTGACTTTACTGTGACTTTACTATTAATGCTTGGATTCTGTTCTCTTTATTATTTTTATATTTAATTTTATTTTTCATTTTTTATTTATTTTGAGAGAAAGAAAGCAGGGAAGAGACAGAGAGAGAGAGGAAGAGAGAGGGAGAGACAGGAAAAGAATCTCCAGCTGACTCCATGTTGTCAGCACAGAGCCCAGTGTGTGGCTCAAACCTGTGAACCATGATCATGACCTGAGCCAAAACAAGAGTTGGGCGCTTAACTGACTGAGCCAGCTGGGCACCCCTGTTCTCTTTATTTTTTGTGTATCTATTATTGGTTTCTAGTTTTGGTTAGCATGAAGTTAATAGATAATATCCTCAATATATAGATAACTATATTAAGTTGATAGTCATTTAAATTGGCTCACATTCTAAAATAACTTCATTTTTACTAACTCTCTCATTGAATTATGTAGGTTGTCATATTTTATTTCTTTTTATTTTGTGAGGCTTCTCGTTTTTTTAGATATAATTGATTTTACAAATTTTGTCTTTCAAATTTTTTCAAAGTTCATTTATTTACTTTGAGAGAGAGAGAGACAGAGAATAGTGGAGGGGCAAAGAGGGAGAGAGAGAATCCCAAGCAGATTCTGTGCTATCAGCACAGAGCCCAGTGCAGGGCTTGAACTTACAAACCATGAAATCAGACCTGAGAAAAGATCAAGAGTTAGAGGCTTGGGGCGCCTGGGTGCCTCAGTTGGTTAAATGTCCAACTTTAGCTCAAGCCATGATTTCATGGTTCATGCGTTTGAGCCCTCCCTGAGGTTCTGGGCTGACAAGCTCAGAGCCTGGAGCCTGCTTGGGATTCTGTGTCTGCCCCTGTCTCTCTGCCCCTCCCCAGCTTGTGCTCTCTATCTCACAAAAATAAATCAATATCAAAAATTAAAAAAAAAAATAAGATGGTGGCGTAGGAGGATGCTGGGCTCACCACATCCTGCTGATCACTTACACTCCACCCACACCTGCCTAAATAACCCAGAAAACCTCCAGAAGACTAGCAGAATGGATTCTCCAGAGCCAAGCATAGATGAGAAGCCCACGGAAGAGGTAGGAAGGGCAGAGAGGTGGTGCACACTACACGGACTGGCAGGAGGGAGCTGGGGCAGAGAGGCAGCCTGCCAGCAAAGCAGAGCCCCCTAGTCTGGCTTGCAAAAGCAGAGGGGTCAGACAGAGTGTGTTCTGACAGCAAAAGGGACTTAACATCTGGAATGTTATAAGTTAACACCTCTGCTTGGAGAGAGAGGGAGGGCTGGAGGACAATGGGAGGGAGAGTTGTTGAACCCCGGATGACAGAGTTCAGCTTGGTGGGGGAAAAAAGGTGCTCACCAGAGCCATCTTCCTTGCCCTTCCCTCAGCCAAAATACCAAAGGGAACCAGTTCCTGCCAGGGAACTTGCTTGCACCAGGCAAACACCCAACACTGTACTTCTGCAGATCCATCCCTCTGGCAGCAGATCTGACTCCTGGTGCTGCAGGACAACACCCGAAAGGATCTCTGAAGGAAAAGCAAGCTGAGCCTGTCCTTCCCGCCCTTGTGCACCTTGCCGATCAACCCCAGCTAATACGCCAGATCCCCAGTACCACAAGCCTGGCAGTGTGCAAGTAGCCCAGACAGGCCACCCCACCCCACAGTGAATTCTGCCCCTAGGAGAGGGGAAGAGAAGGTACACACCAGTCTGACTGTGGCCCCAGGTGAGCTGGGGGCAGACATCAAGTCTGACTGTGGCCCCGCCCACCAATGCAAGTTATTCAAGACATCACAGGGGAACCGCTCTGCAGTTCCGCACCACTCCAGGGACTATCCAAAAGGACCAAACGGAAGAATTCCCCTCAAAAGAAACTCCAGCCTGACGCTGGAGTTTCTTTTGAGGGGAATTCTTCCATTTGGTCATCCAAAATCTATAAAGAGCTCACCAAACTCCACACCCAAAAAACAAATAACCCAGTGAAGAAATGGGCAGAAAACATGAATAGACACTTCTCTAAAGAAGACATCCAGATGGCCAACAGGCACATGAAAAGATGTTCAACGTCGCTCCTCATCAGGGAAATACAAATCAAAACCACACTCAGATATCACCTCACGCCAGTCAGAGTGGCCAAAATGAACAAATAAGGAGACTATAGATGCTGGAGAGGATGTGGAGAAACGGGAACCCTCTTGCACTGTTGGTGGGAATGCAAATTGGTGCAGCCGCTCTGGAAAGCAGTGTGGAGGTTCCTCAGAAAATGAAAAATAGACCTACCCTATGACCCAGCAATAGCACTGCTAGGAATTTATCCAAGGGATACAGGAGTACTGATGCATAGGGGCACTTGTACCCCAATGTTTACAGCAGCACTCTCAACAATAGCCAAATTATGGAAAGAGCCTAAATGTCCATCAACTGATGAATAGATAAAGAAATTGTGGTTTATATACACAATGGAATACTACGTGGCAATGAGAAAGAATGAAATATGGCCTTTTGTAGCAACGTGGATGGAACTGGAGAGTGTGATGCTAAGTGAAATAAGCCATACAGAGAAAGACGGATACCATATGTTTTCACTCTTATGTGGATCCTGAGAAACTTAACAGAAACCCATGGAGGAGGGGAAGGAAAAAAAAAAAAAGAGGTCAGAGTGGGAGGGAGCCAAAGCATAAGAGACTCTTAAAAACTGAGAACAAACTGAGGGTTGATGGGGGGGTGGGAGGGAGGGGATGGTGGGTGATGGGTATTGAGGAGAACACCTTTTGGGATGAGAACTGGGTGTTGTATGCATACCAATTTGACAATAAACTTCATATATAAAAAAAAAAAGAAAAAAAAAGAAACTCCAGGAAATAGCGACAGCTAATGAACTGATCAAAAAAAGATTTAAACTATATAACAGAAAGTGAATTTAAAATAATACTCATAAAATTAAACACTGGGCTTGAAAATAGTAAAGAGGACAGCAGAGAATCTATTGCTACAGAGATCAAGGGACTAAGAAACAGCCAGGAGGAGCTAAAAAATGTTATTAATGAGTTGCAAAATAAAATGGAGACAACCACAGCTCGGATTGAAGAGGCAGAGGAGAGAATAGGTGAACTAGAAAAAATTATGGAAAAAGAAGAAGCTGAGGAAAAGAGAGATAAAAAAAAATCCAGGAGTATGAGGGGAAAATTAGAGAACTAAGTGATGCACTAAAGACAAATAATATATGCATAATTGATATCCCAGAGGAGGAAGAGAGAGGGAAAGGTGCTGAAGGGGTACTTGAAGAAATAATAGCTGAGAACTTCCCTGATCTGGGGAAGGAAAAAGGAATTGAAATCCAAGAGGCACAAAGAACTCCCTTCAGACGTAACTTGAATCGATCTTCTGCACAACATATCATAGTGAAACTGGCAAAATACAAGGATAAAGAGAAAATTCTTGAAAGCAGCTAGGGTTAAATGTGCTCTAACATATAAAGGGAGACCAATAAGACTTGTGACAGATCTCTCTACTAAAACTTGACAAGCCAGAAAGGACTGGCAGGAAATCTTCAATGTGATGAACAGAAAAAATATGCAGCCAAGAATCTTTATCCAGCAAAACTGTCATTTAGAATAGAAGGAGAGATAAAGGTCTTCCCACACAAACAAAAGCAGAAGGAATTCATCACCACTAAACCAGCTCTATAATAGATCCTAAGGGGGATCCTGTGAGACAAAGTACAAGAGACATCACTACAAACATGAAACCTACGGACATCACAATGACTCTAAACCCTTATCTTTCTATAATAACACAATGTAAATGGAATAAATGCGCCAACCAAAAGACATAGGGTATCAGAATGGATAAAAAAAAACAAGACCCATCTATTTGCTGTCTACAAGAGACTCATTTTAGACCTAAGCGCAACTTCACATTGAAAGCGTGGGAATGCAGAACTATCTATCATGCTACTGGAAGTCAAAAGAAAGCTGGAGTAGCCATACTTATATCAGACAAACTAGACTTTAAATTAAAGGCTGTAACAAGAGATGAAGAAGGGCATTATATAATAATCACAGGGTCTATCCATCAGGAAGAGCTAACAATTATAAATGTCTATGCGCCGAATACAGGAGCCCCCAAATATATAAAACAATTACTCACAAACATAAGCAACCTTATTGATAAGAATGTGGTAATTGCAGGGGACTTTAATACTCCACTTACAACAATGGATAGATCATCTAGACACACGGTCAATAAAGAAACAAGGGCCCTGAATGATAAATTGGATCAGATGGACTTGACAGATACATTTAGAACTCTGCATCCCAAAGCAACAGAATATACTTTCTTCCCGAGTGCACATGGAACATTCTCCAAGATAGATCACATACTGGGTCACAAAACACACCTTCATAAGTATACAAGAATTGAAATCATACCATGCATGCTTTCAGACCACAATGCTATGAAGCTTGAAATCAACCACAGGAAAAAGTCTGGAAAACCTCCAAAAGCATGGAGGTTAAAGAACACCCTACTAAAGAATGAATGGGTCAACCGGGCAATTAGAGAAGAAATTAAAAAATATATATGGAAACAAACGGAAATGAAAAGACAACAATCCAAATGCTGTGGGATGCAGTGAAGGCAGTCCTGAGAGGAAAATACATTGCAATCCAGGCCTATCTCAAGAAACAAGAAAAATCCCAAATTCAAAATCTAACAGCACACCTAAAGGAAATAGAAACAGAACAGCAAAGACAGCCTAAGCCTAGCAGAAGAAGAGAAACAATAAAGATCAGAGCAGAAATAAACACTATAGAATCTAAAAAAAACTGTAGAGCAGATCAATGAAACCAAGAGTTGTTTTTTTTTAAGTAAACAAAATTGATAACCCTCTAGCCAGTCTTCTCAAAAAGAAAAGGGAGATGACCCAAATAGATAAAATCATGAAAGAAAATGGAATTATTACAACCAATCCCTCAGAGATACAAAAAATTATCAGGGAATACTATAATAATTATATACCAACAAACTGGACAACCTGGAAGAAATGGACAAATTCCTAAACACCCACACACTTCCAAAACTCAACCAGAAGGAAATAGAAAGCTTGAACAGACCTGTAACCAGCGAAGAAATTGAATCAGTTTTCAAAAATCTCCCAACACATAAGAGTCCAGGACCAGATGGCTTCCCAGGGGAGTTCTACCAGACGTTTAAAGCAGAGATAATACCTATCCTTCTCAAGCTATTCCAAGAAATAGAAAGGGAAGGAAAACTTCCAGACTCATTCTATGAAGCCAGTATTACTTTGATTCCTAAACCAGACAGAGACCCAGTAAAAAAAGAGAACTACAGGCCAATATCCCTGATGAAGATGGATGCATAAGTTCTCAATAAGATAGTAGCAAGTCGAATTCAACAGCATATAAAAAGAATTATTCACCATGATCAAGTGGGATTCATTCCTGGGATGCTGGGTTGGTTCAACATTCGCAAATCAACGTGATACATCACATTAATAAAAGAAAAGATAAGAACCATATGATTCTGTCAATCGATGCAGAAAAGGCCTTTGACAAAATCCAGCACCTTTCTTAATAAAAACCCTCGAGAAAGTTGGGATAGAAGGAACATACTTACACATCATAAAAGCCATTTATGAAAAGCCCACAGCTAACATCACCCTCAATAGGGAAAAACTGAGACCTTCCTCCCTGAGATCAGGAACACGACAGGGATGTCTACTCTCACTGTTGTTGTTTAATACAGTGTTGGAAGTACTAGCATCAGCAATCAGAAAACAAAAGGAAATCAAAGGCATCAAAATTGGCAAAGATGAAGTTAAGGTTTCACTTTTTGCAGATGACATGATATTATACATGGAAAATCCGATAGACACCACCAAAAGTCTGCTAGAACTGATACATGAATTTAGCAAAGTTGCAGGATACAAAATCAATGTACAGAAATCAGTTGCATTCTTATACACTAATAATGAAGCAACAGAAAGACAAATAAAGAAACTGATCCCATTCACAATTGTACCAAGAAGCATAAAATTCCTAGGAATAAATCTAACCAAAGATGTAAAGATCTGTATGCTGAAAACTATAGAAAGCTTATGAAGGAAATTGAAGAAGATACAAAGAAATGGAAAAACATTCCGTGCTCATGGGTTGGAGGAATAAATCAAAATATCAATACTACCCAAAGCTACCTACACATTCAATGCAATCCCAATCAAAATTTCACCAACATTCTTCTCGAAGCTAGAACAAGCAATCCTAAAATTCATATGGAACCACAAAAGGCCCCGAATAGCCAACGTAATTTTGAAGAAGAAAACCAAAGCAGGAGGCATCACAATCCCACACTTTAGCCTCTACTACAAAGCTGTAATCATCAAGACAGCATGGTATTGGCACAATAACAGACACATACACCAATGGAATAGAATAGAAACCCCAAAACTAGACCCACAAAAGTATGGCCAACTCATCTTTGACAAAGCAGGAAAGAATATCCAATGGAAAAAAGACAGTCTCTTTAACAAATGGTGCTGGGGGAACTGGACAGCAACATGCAGAAGGTTGAAACTAGACCACTTTCTCACACCATTCACAAAAATAAACTCAAAATGGATAAAGGACCTGAATGTGAGACAGGAAACCATCAAAACCCTAGAGGAGAAAGCAGGAAAAGACCTCTCTGACCTCAGCCGTAGCAATTTCTTACTTGACACATCCCCAAAGGCAAGAGAATTAAAAGCAAAAATGAACTATTGGGACCTCATGAAGATAAAAAGCGTCTGCACAGCAAAGGAAACAATCAGTAAAACTAAAAGGCAACCAATGGAATGGGAAAAGACATTTGCAAATGACATATCGGACAAAGGGCTAGTATCCAACATCTATAAAGAGCTCACCAAACTCCACACCCGAAAAACAAATAACCCAGTGAAGAAATGGGCAGAAAACATGAATAGACACTTCTCTAAAGAAGACATCCAGATGGCCCACAAGCACATGAAAAGATGCTCAATGTCGCTCCTCATCAGGGAAATACAAATCAAAACCACACTCAGATATCACCTCACGCCAGTAAGAGTGGCCAAAATGAACAAATCAGGAGACTATAGATGCTGGCGAGGATGTGGAGAAACGGGAACCCTCTTGCACTGTTGGTGGGAATGCAAACAGGTGCAGCCACTCTGGAAAACAGTGTGGAAGTTCCTCAGAAAATTGAAAATAGACCTACCCTATGACCCAGCAATAGCACTGCTAGGAATTTACCCAAGGGATACAGGAGTACTGATGCATAGGGGCACTTGTACCCCAATGCTTATAGCAGAACTATCAACAATAGCCAAATTATGAAAGAGCCTAAATGTCCATCAACTGATGAATGGATAAAGAAATTGTGGTTTATATACACAATGCAGTACTACGTGTCAATGAGAAAGAATGAAATATGGCCCTTTGTAGCAATGTGGATGGAACTGGAGAGTGTTATGCTAAAAGAAGCCATATAGAGAAAGATACCATATGTTTTCACTCTTATGTGGATCCTGAGAAACTTAACAGGAACCCATGGGAGAGGGGAAGTAAAAAAATAAAAAGAGGTTAGTGTGGGAGAGAGCCAACATAAGAGACTTTTAAAAACTGAGAACAGGGGCGCCTGGGTGGCGCAGTCGGTTGGGCGTCCGACTTCAGCCAGGTCACGATCTCGCGGTCTGTGAGTTCGAGCCCCGCGTCAGGCTCTGGGCTGATGGCGGGAGCCTGGAGCCTGTTTCCGATTCTGTGTCTCCCTCTCTCTCTGCCCCTCCCCCGTTCATGCTCTGTCTCTCTCTGTCCCAAAAATAAATAAAAAACGTTGAAAAAAAATTAAAAAAAAAAAAAAAAAAAAAACCGGAAAAAAAATGGGGGGTGGAGGGGGGGGGGGAGGGAGGGGAGGGGGGTGATGGGTATTGAGGAGGGCACCTGTTTGGATGAGCACTGGGTGTTGTATGGAAACCAATTTGACAATAAATTTCATATTTAAAAAAATTTTTTTTTTTAAAAGAGCCAAAGTCTTAACTGACTGAGCTGCTCAGGCATCCCTCAATTTATAGTCTTCTTAAAATTATGGCTTTTTCTTTACTTCTAAGAAAAGTTTATCACCAGTGTAGTGGTGGTAAACTTCTTTAAATTTTGTTTGTCTGGGAAACCCTTTATCTCTCTTTGAATTTGAATGGTAATCTTTTGGGTAGCATAGTAATTGTTATAGACTTTTTTTCTTCTAAACACTTTGCTTATATCATACCTATCTTTTCTGGCTTACAAAATTTCTCCTGTAAAATCAGATGATATCTTGATGGGGTTTGTTTTGTATGTAAATAGTTTGTTCTTTCTTGGTGTTTTAAAATTATTTATTTATCTTTAATCTTTGCCATTTTAATTTCTATGTGTCTCAGTGTGGACTTGTTAGGTTTATCTTGTTTGGGATCTCAATTTTCTGGACCTGGATATCTGTTTCCTTGCTCAGGTTAAGATATTTTTTAGCATTCATTATTCATATAGGACTTATGTCCCTTTGTTTCTTGTATTTTCTTTTGAACCCATATAATGTAAATGATTTTATGCTTAATGTTGTCTCAGAGTTCCCTAAAATTATCCTCATTTCATTTTCTTTTTGTTGTTCAGCTTTGGTGTTTTCCAGTATCTGTCTTCAGTTCACTGATCTTTTCCATCTTTTACTCTGTTCTTGATATCCTCTACTCTGTTTTTCACTTCAGTTATTGTATTCTTTAGCCAAGCGAATATCCATATCCATATACACAAACAAATATATATATATATATATATATATGTGTGTGTGTGTGTGTGTGTGTGTATATACACACACACAAATATATACAATACACAAATTATATGTATATATGTGCACACATGTGTTTGTGTGTGTGTGTGTGTGTGTGTATTGTGTTTTGTTGAAATTCTTACTGAGTTTAGTCTAGTGAGCATCTTTATGATGATTACATTGAACTCTTTGTCAAGTAGTTTGTTTCTTTCCATTTAATTTAGTTATTACACTGAAGTTTTGTTTTTCCCTTTCATTTTGAGCATGTTTCTCTGTCTCCTCATTTTGTTTGACTCTCTATGTTTGTATTTATGAATTAGATGGAATAGTTAACTTTCCTAAAGTTGAACGAATGGCCTTGTGTATGGACATCCCCTGTGTAGGTTGCATGTACTAGAGGCTTTGACTAGCTGTGGCTGTCACACACATGGGCTGCAAGTTCCTAGGCATTCTGAGCTGGGACTGCCTTAGTGGGACTCCTAGAACAGAAATGGTCCTGAAAGTCTCTCAGGGCTTTCCACACAAGGGGAATCCTGGAAAAATGGTTAAAACAGGAGTAAGCATACTGTAGTGTGTACCTGGTTGAACACCTTGGAAGGCCAATTGGAGCTGATGTAGTGGGTCAGGAGGTCTCAGGGTACTCTTCAGGGAAGGGGGAGGGGAAGGAAAGCTGGAAGTGAAGTGGATTTGGGCTTACAAGCCCTACAGTGTTCCATATGGGGTGTGCTCTGTCAAGTCATCTGAACTGAAGCAGGTGTAAGCTTAAAGTTCCCAGGATATTTTGTGCCTGTGAGAAGACTGGAGCTATAGTGGGTGCTTTATAATGGTTTCAGATTGAGTGCCATGCTGTGGCCATGTTGTGTACTGGGGGCTCAAGTTTCATTAAGACAGCTGGTTGGCTTAGGTGTCCAGACCCTGCTTCCATCTCTGCTATAAAAGTGGAGGAAGAATATAAATAAACACACCTACCTGCTTCTCTGATTCCAGAGAGATTTCTAGCAGCTCCCTTGCTGTTTGGTGGAGTTCTAAGGATGGTTACTTTACATTCTAGTTTTTATTTTAAACCATGATACTTTTCTGTACCCCAGAGCATCCTGAACTTGTGTGAGCTTAAGCACCTGAGGACCACTCAGGTGGTAGGCTTGCTAGGGCTTAGACCATGTTCTCATCCTCAATATGAATATAAGGTTAGTTCATTTACACTCTAGTTACATTTATTTGAGTATAGTTGACATACAATGTTACATTAGTTTCAGGTGTACAAAACAGTGATTCAACAAGTTTATACATTATGCTATGTTAAATAAACCACAAGTGTAAGCATCCTGGAAAGATAGATAGAACTGTAGCACACATAGGATGGGGTGGCCCTAGGTGTTCCGTGCACCTGTGCCTGTACATGACTATTACAATATGATTGACTATATCCCTTACGCTTTCTATTCCGTTGAATTTTTTACTTCATAAGTGGAAGCCTGTGTTTCCCACTGTTTTTCACCTATTTTGTTCAGACCCCAGCTCCCCTCACCTGTGGCAACTTACAGTTGTTTTTTTTTTTGTATTTATAGGTCTTTTTATGGATTTGTTTGTTTATTTTTCTTTTTATTCAGATTCCACATTAGAGAAATCATATGTTATTAGTCTTTCTCAGTCTGACTTGATTGACTTAGAATTATAACCTCTAGGTTCATCCATGTTGTCTCAAATGGCATAATCTCATATTTTAATGGTTGTGTAATATTCCATTGTGTGAGATATATTTAATATCTTATCCATTAATCACTTGATGCCATTTATGTTACTTCCATATCTTGGCTATTGTAAATAATGCTGCAATAAATATAGGGGAACATGTATCCTTTTGAGTCATTGCATTTGCTTTTGAATAATTGTTTTGTTTTGTTAAATACTCAATAGTGGGATTATTATCAAAACTACAATGAGCTATTACCTTACACCTGTTGGAATGGCTAAATGGAAAAAAAGACAAGAAATCACAAGGGTTGGGGTGCCTGGGTGGCTCAGTCGGTTAAGCGGCCGACTTCGGCTCAGGTCATGATCTCACGGTCAGTGAGTTTGAGCCCCGCGTCGGGCTCTGTGCTGACAACTCAGAGCCTGGATCCTGTTTCAGATTCTGTGTCTCCCTCTCTCTGACCCTCCCCCATTCATGCTCTGTCTCTCTCTGTCTCAAAAATAAATAAACGTTAAAAAAAATTTTTTTAAAGAAATCACAAGGGTTGACAACGAAATGAGAAAAAAGAACGCTTGTGCATCATTGGTGGGAATTTAAATTGGAATAGTCCCTGTGAAGAACAGTATGGAGGTACCTCCAAATAAGTTTCCCTTTAGACCATGGATTTCTTTTTTCTATACCCAAGGACAGGCAAATATAGACTCAGTCCTTCAGTATCATCTCTCCGTATGTAGTTTGCAGAATCAGCATTGTTTTCATGTCTCCATCTCTCCTCTCTTATGTTCTGTAGCTTTTTTTGGTGAAGAAGCTGTTCAGTCAGCCCTCAATTACCCTTTAGGAGAAATTGCTTTTTATGTTGGTACAGATTTGGTGTGCCATAGAGGAGTTGAACTCAAGGTCTTACTACATCAGCATCTTGGGCCAAAAAAAATTAGAAAGCCTATTAAAGCTGTATCTAAGATACTAGCTTAAGAGCAACAGGGTGGTACTAAATCAAGAGATGCTACATGGCACTATTGCAAACTAGATGGGAAAAGAGCCAAAGAGGTGATTGCCCCCTCCTCCAATCACTCCATCACTTTTAGAATGTGTTTATCATATTCTCAAACTGAGATTTTGTTGGTTATAATCTGGAGTTGTGGTGCAACTTGGGAATTCCTCCTGGAAGCAACCATTGGTCCAAAAGAATTGGAGTTAATGGGGAAACTTTTTCTAGTACAATCATTTGGATAATTCTAAAAAGCATTTTGTATGTTCCTCAGGAGTGCCAACAAAATAGGACTCCAGTTGCACACAACAGCAACCTTGATCTGGATACCTTATGTTGATTTTTCTTCCTCCTCTATGTCATTCTCTGCACTCCATCACTTTTACCTCCTGAGATCATCTCACAAATAACTGTATCGGGTTCTGCTTCCCAGAGAACTCAGGAAAAGAAATTCCTCAAGTCCATTTCCTACCCTCTCCTTCACATACAAGCTAATATCATAAAGTTTTTTATTGGGTCATTTGTTACCATAAACACTTTCCAACTTCTAAAATCCCATGTAAGACTCCTTATCGTGAAATTACTTTCCTTCTTCCTTGACTTGGCTATTCCCTATATTTCAGGTTTCAGCTCAAATAAAGCTTTATCAGGGAAGTCGTCCTTCACTTTCTAAAATATATTAATCTTAAAAGTCTGCATCTCCTAACATTAAACAAAATAAATTTTACATAATGTGCCTTTTATGGGACTTTCAGACACAAACATCTAGAACAGTTCCTGGCACATTGTATGCACACAATATGTAATACTCAATTTGATAAACATGAATGGTAAATCTTTAACAATAAGCATATCAGGAAATAAACATTTCTTAGTTCTCATTTCTTTTATTTAGTATTGGCACTTAATATTCTTAGGATGTGCTAGAAAGTAACTATTCTAGACTTCCACATTATAGGCATTATTTGATTTCTAATTAGAATGGGTTTACAACTTTCTCAGCTGATAAATACATTACAGATATTACAAAGTATTACTGATGCTGTATAGGCAAAACTTTTAAAAAATATTTTTACAACATGATAGCAGAATAGAGGAGTAGCAAATAGTAATAAACAGATTTAAATATATATTTTGATGGGAAATAAATAAATTAGTTGGGATAAAATCTAGTTGCTGGCATTATATAAAAAAGGCATCTAGTAATTGTAATTACCCTCTCATCGTACCTTGTTCCTGTTGACACGATCACTTTAGGAGCTGCTTCTATTCAAGAGTTTATGTGGTAAACTGTTGCTTTAGTGTTCTACTAGGGCTAGTGACTATGTTATTGGCTTCATATGCCAAGACAAACTACACAACCATTTAGTTGAGTATTCACCAAACTCACTTTCTTTTTTCCCTGATATCATAGCTAGGCAATATTTCCCATCTTCTTTTTTTAGTAAGGCATTATGTAAAACCAGGTTCTGACAAATAGGATATTAATGGCTGTGACATTTGCCACTTCCATGCCTGGTCCATAAGAACATCTCACATAGTCTTTCACTGTCATTTGTTAGATATTCGTCGATGCCCAGTTAATCTTGAGGGTCACATGTTGAAGATGGCAGAGTATCTGTCAGCCTAAATCATTGAGTAACTGCAAGAAGAATAACTATGTACCCCACTACATCCTTATAGGTTGGAATTTTATGAACAGATCATAAACTTTTATTGTATTAAAACACTGAGACCCAAGAGGGGTATCTGTTACATCAGTTAGAATTACTGCTATTAATACTCATTCTCTCTGGGGTCATAAAAATATAATGGGATTTTTTTTTTTGCAAAGCAAGAAACAGTTTCTTTGTCTATGTATAACATTGTCGTCATCACAAAATTCTGATAGGATAATAAGGTACAATCTACTAATAAAGCAATGAACTGTCCCCATCTCTACTCCATTTTTCCCTTACATTTTCCCCCATACTTTTCTCACAGGAAGTGGGAGGGGATGGGGAATCCTCATCTCTCCTAGTAGTTGCTTTCTTAAAAAAAATATTTTCTATGTTGAGCTTTGCCTAAAGATTGGTGTCATGTTGTGGCCAATTTGTGTCTCCATAATGCTACCTATTATGAACATGGGGAGAAGAGTGGGATCAGTCTACCCAGAAAGGAGAATTATCTTCATGCTTAGTTTGAAAATAGTCATATAATTCCCCACTGCCTGGGAGAGTAGCACCTTTAAACTGAAGAAAATAAAAAGTGTCCATTTGAAGGAAAGTTCTAGCATATCTTGAAACTGTTGAATTTATAATAGGTAATTTTTCATTAGTCCTATACATATTTATACAGTCATATTATGTCTCAAACACCATTTTAGGCATTGAGGATATAGCTGTGAAAAAACAGGAAAAATACCTGCCATAACAGGGCTTACTTTGTGGTGGGTATTTAGACAATAAACACAAACACAAGAAATACAAACAAATAAACCCAATCAATGTACTATTAGATGGAAATAATTACTAAGAAGAAAAAATTGTCAGGGAAAAGAGATGTAAAGTATTGGGAAAAGATTAGAGCTTTATATATCTTGGCCTGAAACTTTGTATAAAGACCCAAAGGAAGTGAGAAGAAAGGAATTCTAGGCTAGGGATACAAGGGAGGAAAAATGGGTTGGTGTTATATACTTAATTTATCTTTTGTTCACTGTGGTTGAAATGCAGTGGAGGAGAGAATATAATAAGAAGTGAAGTCAGAGGAGCCAAGCCGTAGTTTGGACGCTAACAAATCTGTGAAAAATTCTGATGTAACAATAAGAGCAGAATAAAATTTTACTGCAATGAACAAAAATATAAAAAAAGTCAATACATAGTTTATTTTTTAGCAGTTATCAAAGTAATACATTACCATGTTACTTAATGAAAATAAATGTCATCAGGGGAAAGGAGGAGAGATGACAGAATAAAAGAATGCTGAGTTCAACCCCTTCTACAGACACACTGAAACAACTGCGACTACACAAACCAACTCTGAAAATTACTGAAGACTGGCAAAAAAAAAAGACCTCCAATAGTTATTCATACAGAGAAGGCCACATCAAAAAAAGTTAGGGGTTGTGGAGACGTGGTTGGGGACTAAACATCAGTGCAACTAACCACAAATAAGAAGTACATCAAAAACATGGAGAAGAGACAGGATGAGATCCCATGGCAGGCACAGGGGACTCATATGAGGAAGAAGAGATTCCATAATATCTGCCTTTGAAAACCAACAATACTTAACTACAGGAATTTGAAAAATTAGTGGGCTTTACTCTGAGAGAGTCACAAGGTGATAGAAAATCAACTCCCTACTCATAAAAGCCAGCATACTCAGTAAATCAGCTTGAGACCTAGCACAGAAGCAGCAGTTAGATAAGTACCTGGCACACTCTCTCTGTCTCTCAAAAATGAATAAACGTTAAAAAAATTAAAAAGAAATATAAAAGGCGCTTGGGTGGCTCAGTCAGTTGAGCGTCCGACTTCCGCTCAGGTCAGGATCTTGCAGTTTGTGAGTTTGAGCCCCACGTCGGGCCCTGTGCTGACAGCTCAGAGCCTGAAGCCTGTTTTGGATTCTATGTTTCCCTCTCTCTGCCCTTTCCCCGCTCATGGTCTGTCTCTCTCTGTCTCTCAAAACTGCATAAATGTTTAAAAACAATTAAATAAAAGTACCTGGCACATACATGTAGGAGTTTTATTGACTAATCTTGCAACATGTGATGGAAGGGAAGGGATCTAAAGGAATTTCTCCAGGAAAAATGGGGATGGCAGGGCCATTTCTATTTCCCTCCTCCAGCCTAGGCAGCTGGACATTTGTGAGAGCCAGCACTAAAACTCTCCTTCTACATTTCTAATACCATGTGCCCCAACCCCATGTTTATCTATGAACCCACCCCATCTAACCTGGCTTCTTTGCCAGTCATCCACTCAAAGCAGATTCTGTCCTGCCCCACCATGCAGGTGGTCAGGGATGAACAGGCACCACTTGAAAGTGACTCCTGCCCTGGGAAGAAGGAGAGGAAATAAACCTACTGACTAGCAGGCTTGCAGTTATATAGCATTACAGGCTCTTAGCTGGGAGCAAGGGAGCAAGGCCAGCCTTTCAGTGTACTTATAGCTGTGGCAGAGAAGCTAATTGCAGATAGCTAGGCTGACCACACCAGCTCTGCCCACACTGTGGGTCTTCAGAAAGATATCTCAACAGCATGAGAAAAATACCCTGTGCAGTAAGCCCACAACAGGCAAAGCAGGTCATTGCAACCAGTAGATCATGGCTCAGCTAAAACAGGGTGTATACACATACCACAAATATGTCATACCCAGAGTGCTTGGTTCTGGTGAGAAGAGGGATTTTGTTACAAGGAACCACAGAACCTCTTCTACCCAAGGCCAATAAGAACAGGTAATGTAGATGACCTATTTAATTAATAGAAATAAACAAAGAGTGTTAGACAAAATGAGGAACAAAGGAATATGTCTCAAATGAAAGAATAAGGAAAAATCACTGTAAAAGCATTAAATGAAACAGATAAGCAATATATTGATAAATAATTTAAATTACTGAGCATAAATATACTCATCTGATTTGAGAAAAGATAAACTCAGTGAGACCTTTAATAAAGAGACAGAAAATATAAAAAAAGAACCAGTCAGAGATTAAAAAAATAATAACTGAGATGAAAAATACTATAGTGAGAATCAACAGCATATCAGAAGATGCAGAAGAATGGGGTGTCTGGGTGGCTCAGTCAGTTGGGTGTCTGACTTAGGCTCAGGTCATGATCTTGCAGTCTGTGAGTTCAAGCCCCACGTCGGGCTCTATGCTGACAGCTCAGAGCCTGGAGCCTGCTTCATATTCTGTCTCCATCTCTCTCTGCCCCTTCCCCGCTCTCACTGTGTGTCTCTCTCAAAAATAAAATAAAAACAGAAGGTGAAGAAGAATGAATTAGCTCTCTGTGAGAGAGGGTGATGGAAAGCAACCAATATGAACAGTAAAAAGAATAAAATAATAAATGAGAATAGGTTAAGGGAACTCTGTGACACCATCAAGTATAATAAAATTCAAATTATAGAGATTCCAGAGGTAAAATACAGAGAAAAGAGGGGAGAAAACTTATTTGAAGAAATAATAGCTGAAAATGTCCTTGATTTGTAGAAGACAACAGCCATTCAGACCCAGGAAACACAAAGGATCTTTAACAATATGAACCCAAGATGGCTCACATCAAAACACATAATAATTACAATGATAAATAATAATGATAAAGCCAGATAATGTAAAAGTAATGATAGAACCAGAATATTAAAAATAGCAAGAGGGAAAAAAAAAAAACAAACAGTTATATAGAGGGAAAGCCCCATAAGGTAATTAGCTATATTTCCACAGTAACCTTACAAATCAGAAGGAAGTGGCATGGTATATTCAAAGTGTTAGGGAGAAAAAAAAACATATATCTACAACAGAATAATCTATGTAGCAAGGTTATAACTTAGAATTGACTGAGGGACACCTGGGTGGCTTATGTTGCAGAGCCTTCTTGGGATTCCCCCACCCCCTTTCTCTTTTCCCCTCTCTTGCTCACACACACACTCTCTCTCTCAAAATAAATACATAAACTTAAAAAAAATAAAATTTAAAAAGAATGAGAGAGAAAGTGTTTCTTAAACAAACAAAGGTTAAGGGTTCCTCACCACCTAACCAGTATTCCAGGAAATAAACAGAATTCTGTAAACATAAAGAAAAGGCCACAAATACAAGAAAATTATAAAAGAAAAAAAATACATGAGCAAAAGCAGACATGCAGTAAGGGTGATAGAATAATTACTTATATAGCCAGTATGAACTTTAAAACACAAAAGTAGTAAATTTAATTATATCTATGAAATTAATCAAGAGATAAACCAAACAAAAGATGTAAAATGTAACATTGTATATACATAATACATGGAGGAGGGAGTAAAATTTTGTGCTTTTATAATGTGCTCAAAATTAAGCAATATCAAATTCATATAGATTGTTATACACATAAGATGTTATATATGAACCCAGTTGTTCATATATAAAAACCTTAACCATAATCAAAACCTTAACATAGAAACAAAAAAATAAATAAAGAGAAAGTTAGCCAAGAATAACACGAAAAGAAAGCCACCAAATCACAAAGGATGAGAACAAAAGAAAAAAGGAATTCAGAAGAACTACAGAAATAACCAGAAAGCAATTTATAAAATAGCAATTAGTACATACCCATGAATAATTACTCTGATTTCTTTAATGTTTATTTATTTTTGAAAGAGACAGAGACATAACGTGAGTGGGTGAGGGGCAGAGAGAGAGGGAGACACAGAATCCGAAACAGGCTCCAGGCTCTGAGCTGTCAGCACAGAGCCCCATGCAGGACCTGAACTCACAAACCACGAGATCGTGACCTGAGCCAAAGTCGGATGCCCAACCTACTGAGCCACCCAGATGCCCTAAATGTAAATAAACTAAATGCTCCAATCAAAAGGTCTAGGGTAAATGAATGGATTAAGAAAAAAGAATCGTCATTTTTGTCCTGGCTACAGGAGATTCACTTCCCATCTACAAACACCAACTGCATGAAGGTGAAGAGGTGGTGAAAGAGAATCCATGCAAAAGGAAGTTAATATTGTAACAACATTTATATCTAACAAAATAGACATTGAGCAAAGACTTTTGCAAAAGACAAAGAAGAGTATTACATAGTAATAAAGAGATTAAGCTAACAAAAATATGGAACAATTATAAATATCTCTGTACCCAATATAGCAGCACCTAAATACATAAAGTAAATATTCACCGACTAAAGGGAGAATGTAACAGAATACAATAGTTGGAAACTTTAACACCCTCCTCACATTAATTACTAGATCATCTAGATAGAAACTCTAGAATGAAAGCAATAATTTTGAATGGCATATTAGATCAAATGAATGTAACAGATATATACAGAATATTCTATCCAAAGACAGGAGACTATGCATTCTTCTTAGGTAGACGTGAAACACTCTCTTGGTTACATCACATGTAAGGCCACAAAAAAAGTTTCAAATGTAAAGGAATTGAAATCATAACAAGCATTTTTTTTCCTGATCACAGCAGTATGAAACTTTAAATCAATTACAAGGAAAACTGAAAAACAAACAAACAAACAAAAAACATGGAGGCTAAACAACATGCTATCAAACAAGCAATGGGTGAATACAAATAAAAATAGAAACAGAAAGATCCAAAGACATTGGATGAAACAAAAGCAGTTTATGAGGGAAGTTTATAGTGATACAGGCCTACTTCAAGAAATAAATAAACTGGGGTGCCTGGGTGGCTCAGTTGATTAAGCATCTGACTTTGGTGCAAGTCATGATCTCATGATTCATGAGTTTGAGCCCCTCATCAGGCTCTCTGCTGTTAGTGCAGAGCCTGATTGGGATCCTCTATCCTGTCCCCATCTGTTCTCTATAATTAAGAGTTTTTTGGGGTTAGTTGGTTTTTTGTTGTCGTTGTTGTTTGTTGTTGTTGTTCTGAAAGAGTCTTTTTTGTCTCTTTTGTGTATCTGTTTCTTAAATTCCACATGTAAGTGACATCATGATACTTATCGTTCTCTGACTGACTTATTTCACTTAACACTATAATCTTTAGATCCATCCATGCTGCAAATGACAAAATTTCATTCTTTTAATGAGTAATATTCCATTGTATGTATGTATATGTATATATACATGTACATATACATATATATATATATATGACACATTTTCTTCACCATTCATGTAACCATGTACAATTGGCTGCTTTCATATTTTGGCTATCATAAATAATGCTGAAACAAGCATAGGGATGCATATATCCTTTTCAATAAGTGTTTTCATATATTTTGGGCTAAAACTCAATAGTGGATTTAGTGGATAACATGGTAGTTTTATTTTGATTTTTTTGAGGAACCTCCATAATGTTTTCCACAGTGACTTCACCAGTTTGCATTCCTACCACAGTGCATAAGGGTTGCTTTTCTTCTATATCCTAGAGAACACATTATTTCTTGTGGTTTTGATTTTAGACATTCATAGACATGAGGTGATATCTTCTGTTTTCAATTTGCATTCTACCGATGATTGGAGTTGTTGAGCATCTTTACAAGTGTCTGCTGACCATCTGTATGTCTTCTTTGGAGAATTTTCTGTTCATGTTGTCTACCATTTTAAATGGATTATTTGTTTTTTGAGTGTTGAGTGGTATAAGATCTGTATATATTTTGGATACTAACCCATTATGAGATATATCATTTGCAAATATCTTTTTCCATTCGGTAGGTTGCATTTTGTTTCATTTATTATTTCCTTTCCTGTGAAGAAGATTCTTTATTTTGGTGTAGTCCCAATAGTTTGTTTTGCTTTTATTTCCCTTGGCTCAGGAGACATATCTAGAAAAAGGTTGCAATGGTCAATGTCAGAGAAATTACTGCCTGTGCTCTCGACTAGGATTTTTTTGGTTTAGGTCTCAACTTAGTTCTGTAATATATTTTGAGTTTATTTTTGTGTATGGTGTAAGAAAGTGGTTAAGTTCATTATTTTACATGAGTCTGTCCAGATTTCCCAATCGACACCACTTGTTGAAGATACTGTATTTTTCCTATTAGATGTTCTTTCCTGATTTGTCAAAGATTAATTGACCATATTATTATGGGATGTGCCACACTAATTTATGAATACTGAACACTTGCACCCCAATCTTAAATTCCACTTGATCATGGTGAATGATTTTTTAATGTATTGTTGGATTCACTTTCCTAATATTTTGTTGAGGATTTTTGCATCTATGTTTATTAGAGATATTGGTGTGTAGTTCTCTCTCTCTCTCTCTCTCTCTCTCTCTCAGTAGCATTTTTATCTGGTCCTGGTATCAAAGTAATGTTAGCTTCATAGAAATAATTTGGAAGATTTCCTTTTATTTTTAGAACAAGTTGAGAAAAATGTATATTAACTCTTTTTTAAATGTTTGGTACAATCCACCTGTGAAGCTATCTGGTGTTGGACTTTTGTTTGTTGGGACTTTTATGATTATAGATTCAATTTCATTGTTAGTAATCAATGTGTTCAAGTTATCTATTCCTTCTTGATTCAGCTTTGGGTGTTTATATTCTTCTAGGAATGTATCAATCCTTCTAGTTGTTAAATTAATTGCTGTGTAGATTTTATATATATATATATATATATATATATATATATATATATATATTAACAATTGTTTGTATTTCTGGGGTGTTTTTTGTTATTTCTTTTTTCTCTCTTCTGATTTCGTTTGTTTGCGTTCTCTCTCTCTCTCTCTCTCTCTG
>NW_026057577.1:2017712-2069610 GCF_023721935.1 Panthera uncia | reverse complement strand
TCTCTCTCTCTCTCTCTCTCTTTGTTTTTTGTTTGTTTTTTGTTTTGTTTATTGATGAAATGTTTATCAATTATACTGATGTTTTCAGAGGACCAGATCCTGGTTTCATTGATCTATTCTTGTTGATCTATTCTGAAACTATTTTTAGTTTCGATTTTATTCATTTCTGCACTAATTTTATTATTTACTTCCATACACATGTTTAGGTTTTGTTTGTTCTTTTTCTAGCTCCTTTAGGTATAGGTAAGTTTGTTTATTTTGAGAGTTTTCTTGTTACTTGAGATAGGCATGCATTGCTATAAACTTCTGTCTTAGAACATCTATTGATGCATCCCAAAGATTTTAGATCACTGTGTTTTCATTTTTATTTCTCTCTATATATTTGTTGATTTCCTCTTTGGTTTCATGTTTTAACCATTCATTGCTTAGTAGCATGTTATCTAACCTGTGTTCTCTATTTGTGCTCTTTCAAGTTATTTTCTTATTGATTTCTTGTTTTGTAGCATTATGGTTGGAGATGATGCATGGTATGACTCTAGTCTTTTTGAATTTGGTAAGACTTGTTTTGTGGCCTAACATATGATCTATTCTGGAGACTGTTCCATGAATACTTGACAAATGTGTGTTCTGCTCCTTTAGGATAAAATATTATGAATATATCTGTTAAATCCAACTGATCGAATGTATCATTCAAAGCCACTCTTTCTTTATTGATTTTCTCTTTGGATGTAAGTGGGGTGTGTAAGTCCTTTACTATTACTGTATTACTATTGATTAATAGTATGTTATCAACTACTTTATGTATTTGTTTGCATCTGTGTTGAGTGAATAAATGTTCACAATTATTATATTTAATTTTTGTATCATTCCGTTTATGATTATATAATATCTTTTCTTATCACGTCCTAAATCTGTGTTTTAAAGTCTATTTTGTCCTATATAAATATTGCTATCCTGGCTTTCTTTTCACAACAATTTTCATTGATAAATGTTTCTCCATCCCTTCACTTTCAATCTGCAGGTGTGTTTATGTCTGCAATGTAGGCAACATATAGATGGGTCCGTGTTTGTGTGGGTTTTTTTGTTTGTTTTGTTTTGTTTTTTATCCATTCTGTTACCCTATGCCTTCTAATTGGAGCAGTTATTCCATTTATATTCAAAGTATTTTTTTTCAAACTATTGATAGGTATGCATTTGTTGCCACTAATTACTTGTTTATGGTTGTTTTGTAGTTCTCTGTTTCTTTTTTCTCTTGTTCTCTTGTCTCATGGTTAATTTGTTTTCTTTGATGATACACTTGGATTCCTTTGTCTTTGTCTTTTTGTGTATCTGTTACTGTTTTTTTTTTAATTTTTTTGTTACTATTAAGTTTGTAATAACATCTTTATACAGCCATCTGTATTAACTTGATGGTCATTTACATTTGAACCCATTCTTTTCTCCCTTTCACATTTTAGTTATATGGTGTCATACTTTATCCTTTTATCTTGTGAGCTGCTTGACTAATTTTTATAGATATACTTACTATACATGCTTTTGTGCATTCTACTATCCTTACTCCTACTTAAGTTCTTTCCTTCCCACTCAAAGTGTCTCCTTTAACATTTCTTACTTGGCTTATTTAATGGTCACTTATTAATTACCCTAACTTTTGTTTGTCTTGGAAACTCTTTCTCTCCTGGTTTGAATGCTAGCCTTGCTGGATAAAGTCTTTTCGGCTACAAGATTTTTTTTTTTTTCTTTCAACACTTTGACTATATTATGCCATTATCTTCTGGCCTGCAAAGTTTCTGCTGAAAGCTAAATCCTATAGCTTTATAGGAATGCCCTTGTATGTAGTTGTTTTCTTTTTATTTTGCTGATTTTAAGATTTTTTACTGCTTTTTGCCATTTTAATTACTATGTGTCTCCTTGTGTTTATTTTTGGGGGATGTCTATGTGTCCTGTATCTGGTTTCAGTTTGCTTCTCCAAATTTGGGGAATTTTTAGCTATTATTTCATCATATGATTTTTCTGCCCTCTTTTGTTTCTCTTCTCCTTCTGGGATCCTATAATGAGAGTGTTATTATCCTTAATGGTGTTGGTGAATTCTCTAAGTCTATTTTCATTTTGTATTAGTTTTTTTTTCCTCTTGCCTGTTACACTTGATTGACTTTTATTACTCTGTCCTCCAGGCCACTAATCTATTCTCCTCCTTTATCTAGTCTACTATTTCTTCTATTTGGTGTATTGCTTTATTTATTTATTTATTAGTTTCATTTATTGAATTATTTCTCTGTGGTCCGTTATGTTTTATTTTTGTCTCTTTGTTTAAGACCTCTATTCTCCTCTATTGTTTTCTCAAGTCCAGTGAATATCTTTATGATCATTACTTTAAATTCTCCATCAGGCATATTACTTATCTCCATTTTGCTCTGGTCTCTTGCTGTGATTTTTCCTGTTATTTCATTTGAAACATATTCCTGTATCCTCACTTTACCTAATGCCTAATTTTAGTAACTAATTTTAATTTTAATAGCTAATACCATTGTACCTAATACCTAATTTTACCTAACGTTCCTATGTATAGGGAAAGTCAGCTATGTCTCCTGCTCTTGAAATTAGTGACTTTATGAAGAGGAGACCCTGTAGTGTCCTAATGTTTAGTACCCCTTGTTCACCAGAACCTGAAATTTCAGGGATGTCTTTTATGCATGTTATGTGTACACTGCTATTGTGGCTGAGCTGCTTTTGCCTTTAGTCCAGCCATCTGCAATGGGTCTCTTTGCCTGTTGTGGGTAGGGTTTGCTCCCTGTGGTGTTAGTGGGCCAGTCTGGGGCAACCTTGGAAGAGTTGAGTCATAACAGACATTTTTAAGGATGTAGTATTCAAACTGCAGAGCATTTCCCTTTTTTTCTCTCTGAGAAGCTTTCATTATTGGGCAGGGCCTACAGTTGTCTGTTCCCAGCCTACTGCTAGGGCCATAGTCTGATAGCTGTGTGTGGTTATATTTCCCTCTCCCCAGGAAAAGAGTCACTTTGGAGTGGTGTTGGCTGTTTCAGGACTGCTTGCACACTGCCAGGCTTATTACATCAATTTGGATGGACTCCAAGAGTGTACTGAAAGGGCAGATCTGCAGAAACTTGTGTGTGATATTAACAAGGTTTGCTTGGGTCTGCCCTGAGAGGAGACTCGGAGCTGGGATCTGGCTGGACAGAGTGTGTCCACAGGAGAATATGGGTGTGGAACAGTTGTGTTAGCAAGTTATGTAGCGAATGTATGTGGTAGGCTGATCCATGCAGGTGACCATGTATTTTGGCTGCAGAAGAAAATGGCACCCTCCAGATCCTTGATTCACAGACAAGTTTCCCACTGATCCCTGTCCCTCTAGCACACTCTGAGATTAGTAACAAATCTCTGTCTTGCACACCCAAGAAGTTTTTTGAACTGCTGTTTCCATGCTGTATCTCTGCAGGGCTATTTGTTATGCTGTCACTTTAAGGACAAGTAATCAATTTATTATCATTATTATTATTATTAATCATTACACTCTCAGCTCTCCCAGAGCAGAGCCCAATAATTTTTTAAATTCTAAGTTAATTCCCAGTGATTGCAGTAACTCATGAAATTTACCCCTCTGATTTTCAAAAACAGTGCTATGGGGATTTGTCTTTCCTATGTGGGCTTCTGAGTGTGAGAGTCTGTTTCTCTTCCCTTTCTATGACCATTGTGTTCCTTTCTGTTACAGACAGTCTCCTGTATGTTTAGCTCCTGAGTGCATCTCTTCCCTTCCTACTCTCTTCAAGGTGGCCTCTTCTCTACATTTAGTTATGGAGAGATTTTTCTTCCAGTCTTCAGGTCATTTTTATGGATTATTCTCACTCGTGCATATTATCTTCTATCGATGGTAAGAGGTGAAAGTATATTCTTCCTACTCCATCATCTTCCCTGGAAGGTCAATAAACAGACTTTAAGAAAAAATAGTGTTTGGGAAACTGGATAGCCAAATGAAAAGTGATGAAACTGGACAACTTTCTTACACCACACATGAAAATAAACACGAAATGAGTTAAGTCCTTAAATGTGAGAGTTGGATCCATAAAATTCCTAACATTAAACGTAATCATTGGCCTTAAAAACATATTTATGGACATGTCTCCTCAGGAAGGAGAAACAATAGAAAAAATAAACTGCTGGAACTTCAAAATAAAAAGCTTTAACACAGCAACAGAAACCATCAGCAAAAGAAACAGTCAACCTAGTTAATGGGAGAAGATATTTGCAAATTATATATACAATAAAAAGTTAATAATAAAAATACATAAAGAACATAGACAATTTAACATCATAAAACAAAGTATCCAATTTAAAAATGGGCAGAGTATCTGAATAGACTTTTGTCCAAATAGTTCAAACAGATGAGCAACAAATATATGAAAATATGCTCAACATCACTAATCATTGTGAAAATGTAAATAAAAACTACAATTTGATACCACCTCACACCAGTCAGAGTGACTCCTAAGTCAAAGAAAAGAAATAACAATGGGGGAGCCTGGGTGGCTCTGTTGGTTAAGTGTCCGACTTTGGCTCATGTCATGATCTCACAGTTTGTGAGTTTGAGCCCCACATTGGGCTCTGTGCTGACAGCTCAGAGCCTGGAGCCTGCTTTTGATTCTGTGTGTGTGTGTCTCTTTCTCTGCTCCTCTCCCACTTGCACTCTGTATCTCTCTCAAAAATAAATAAATATTTTTTAAAAAGTTTAAAAAAAGAAAGAAATAACAAGTGTTGGCAAGAATATGGTGAAAAGGGAAACTTTTTGCACTATTGGAGGGAATGTATATAGGTGCAATCACTGTGAAAAACAATATGGAGGCTTCTACTAAAATAAAATTAGAAACATCATATGATACAATAATTGCTGTTATTTTTATTCACCCAAAGAAAATGAAAAGACTAATTTGAAAAGATGCATCCTTGTGGTTATTGCAGAATTATTTTCAATAGTCAATATATGGATGCAACCCTAGTGTCCATTGGTAGAGTGATAATATGGTATGTGTGTGTGTGTGTGTGTGTGTGTGTGTGTGAGTGTGTACATGTGAGCGTGCATGTGTGTGTGATGCAGTATTACTCAGCCAGAGGAAAGAAAGATATCTTTCCATTTGCAACAACATAGATGGACCTATAAGGTATTATGCTGTGTGAAATTAGACAAATACAAAGATAGTAAGATTTCATTTATATATGGACCATAAAAAACAAGCAAACAGACTCCTAAATACAGAAAACAGACTTGTGGTTTCCAATAGGATGGTGGTGGGAGAATGAGCAAAATTGATCATGATGATTAATAGGTACAAATTTCCAATAATAAAATTAGTAAATCATGGAGCTAAAAAGAACATCATAAGGAATACAATCAATAATATTGTAATAACATTGTATGGTGACAGATGGTGACTACATTTATCACTGTGAGCATTGAGAAATGTATAGAATTGTCAAATCAATATGTTGTACACCTGACAGTAATATTACACTGTCTATTTTATCTCAATAATAGATTTTAATTAAAAAATTAAAAAGGAAACATCAAACTGGATAAAACAGTACTTCTTGGAGAAAATGAATGTCTGTGCCTCTTCCTATGTTCTACTCTCAGGTCAGGATGGTAGTCAAAAATTAGAATAAGCTTTCACTGCCTTCTTTGCCTCTGTGATGGAAAAATATAATGACAATAATCCTTGTTAACCTTTGTGGGTGATTTAATAAACATTATATACACTTCTATCTATTTGCTAACAAATATCTTTTATTCAAATATTTTTTATTAATGCATCTCTTTACTGAATTCCATTGTTTTGTTTCAAACACAATAAGATTATTGAAGATTTAATGGTTGGTTTCTAAAATAATCTATGTTTCTAAATAGACATTCTGTGTAGCTGAAGAAAGACTTTTATACCATAGACTTTTATTTCCACACTGGAACTGGTTTTGGATAGAAAATACAGCAGTGATACCTCTTAAACTATTTTGGTGTTAGATACTTTCCCAAGACCTTCTTTACAACTTTCATAACCTCCTTGTTTCTAAGGCTATAAATTACGGGGTTCAGCATGGGGTGAGAATAGTGTAGAAGATGGAGATACCTTGATCCAGTGCTGGGGTATGGGAGGAGCCAGGTGTCATGTACACCACTATCCCTGGTCCCAGGTAGAGACTCACTACAATCAGGTGAGAAGAGCATGCGGATAGGGATTTTTTTTCTCCCCTCAGGAGAGTGTATTCTGAGAACAGTGAGGAAAATTCGAATATAGGAGGTCACTGTTAGACTAAAGGGGATGAGTATAAATATTATATTTACCACAAACAACATCATTTCATGGTGTGAAGTGTCCTCACAGGATAACTTCAGGATGGCTGGTATCTCACAGAAGAAATGATTTATCTTCAGACCACAGACAGAAAAACGCATGGTGTAGATGGTTTGAATGAATGAATTTAGAGCAGCCCCAGTCCATTATGACACTGTCATTACCAAGCATACCTTAGAGTTTATGATAATTGTGTAATGAAGGGGGTTACAAACAGCCACAAATCAGTCATAGGACATAAAGGTTAGGAGAAGACACTCAGCACCACCTAGAGTTAGACAGAAGAACATTTGTACTCCACAGCCAATGTAAGAGATGCTGTGCTTCCCTAAGGAATGGTTGATAACCATCTTAGGAACCAAACTGGAAATATAGAACAAATCAATGATGGAAAGCTGACTGAGCAAGAAGTACATAGGGGTGCTGAGGTGGGAGTCCACCCAGATCAGAAAGATGAGTATGGAGTTCCCTTTGAGGGTAATGAAGTAGATGAGAAGAATGAGGTAGACCAGGAAGCTGACATACTGGAACTCAGGGAAGAGACCCAAGAGGATGAAATCTGTAGTGGATGTGTCATTTAATTTTGCCATATCCCAGCCTCATCAGTGGCAGCTGTTGTGTGGTAAGAGGAAAGCATAGGTCATCTGTTACATCTTATGTCTTGTTATGAGCTTTTGATTTTATACTTTTTTTTTTCTATCCATTATTCCTTCTACCTCCTCACAGACCCAAATAACATGTAAAACATATTGAGAAACTTCTAGGTTGAAGAATATATGGATAATTCAGGAGAGTTGCACACAGCTTGGAGAAAGCATGGTGGAACCTCTGTGTTCTTTCCCATATGTCTTGCTCTACACATGTCTGCCATCTGTTAATATGCATCCTCTATTATATCTTTTTATAATAAACAGGTAATACAGTTAAAAAATCTTGAGGTTTTCACATTTTAAACGTATTATGTGATAAATATTATATGTAATTATTTTACTCCACTATTTAAAATGTGTTTCAAAAAAAAATAAATAAAATGTGTTTCACATCTATATTATTATAGTACTCACCCAAGAAATTAAAACCCATTATTTGGAATTTCCTGAAACAACTATCCTCCACAGTTTTTTGTGTCATTTTAGTTTTGAATTGTCAAAGAAACCATATTCCCAAGTATCTTACATAGATTTTCTTCCACTCTGTGTAATTTATCCCTTTCTCAATCTTTTATAGCCATTGCAAAATTAACTACATATTTTGCATGTTCAAAATTTTTAAGTGTTTAAAAACAACAACATCAAAGCAATAAACCATGCACAAGACCCTTCCAAGAACAGAATTCTGTATGATTGCATATATAAAATTCATCCTGATCTTAAGGGATTCAACCTTTTGGAACAACTTGATCTACCTGCCTATTCTGAGCTCATTTCTGTATTTCCAACAACTTTTTAAATACATTCACCAGATACCCTGACAACACTTTCAACTCATCATGACAAAAGTGATCTCAGCCATTTATGCCATTACCACTCCATTACTATAAACATTCAGGCTTAACTCTTGAGACCACTTTTGATTTCCTTGCTTTCTATATTTAATCAGTTACTTGTCCCAGCCATATTAAGCTAAGTATTTGTAACACACACATCTTCTTTCCAAACCTATTATTTCACTCAATTCTAAGTTTTTAATGCTCATTTTCCTGAATTTCTAGTCTCTTTTCCCTTCAAATCATAATCATCTTAAACCATACTTGTGATCAAGTCACTCTTTGGGGCAACTGTGAACCTGACCTGTTTTCCCTTGTAGGTTAAAGACTTTTTTCCTTGCTGCTTTCATGATTCTTTCCTTGTCTGTGTACTGTGTGAATTTAATTCTGAAATGCTTTGGTAATAGTTTATTTTTTTTGAATTTAATAAGTTGGATTTTGCTGTATATTGATGTATGTGTTCTTCCCCAAATTAGGGAAGTTTTCAACTATAATTGTTTAAAAAATCTTCTGCTCCCCTTTCTCTCTCTTCATCTTCTAGACTCCTACAATATTAGGAGTGTTCCTCTTTAATAAGTTTCTGAGTTCTCTAAATTACATATCGTGATCTTTTGCCTTTATTTTTTTTCAGCTTTATTATTTTCCATAACTTTATTTTCCATACCACTGATTTGCTGTTTTCTTCATCCATCCTTGCTTTCGTGGCACCTTTAGAGATTGCAACTTGGTTATAGTATTTTTAATTATGCCAAGACTAGATTTTACTTGTTTTACCTCTACAGAAAGGGATTTTCCAGTGTCTTCTGTGCTTTTTTCAACCGCAACTAGTATTCTTGTAATTGTGGTTTTAAGTACTAGTTTAGACATCTTATATCTCTGTTGACTAAATCCCTGGTTTCCACTTCTGCCTGTTTTTTTTTTTCCTTTTGGGGGGAATTTCTCTGTCTTATCATATAAGAAGAAGAAAAAAATTACTAAAAAAAATTAAGAAATTAAGAAAAAAACAAAAAAAATCAAATAAAGGAAATGAGATCTTTGGTATATTTCAGTCTGGTTGTTAAGAGAAACTTGATAGAAAGATAAAGAAATAAAGAGGAAAAAAAAGAAAAGAAAAACGGTTTAAAAATTAAAAATTAACTTTTTTCAAATAATAAAATAAAATAAATATAATAAAAATATTTGCCCTTTCTGCCAAGATCTCTTGCTCAAATTATGCAGTTTGTTGCATTAATCCTCACAATTCCCTATGTGTTCAAAATTATTTGAGCTGATCTACCTGTATTTCAGGGAGGAGATAAGCTCAGGGTCTCCATACTACTCTGCCATCTGAACTTCTCTATATTTGCATATGACATATTGGATAAAGGTGTATCCAAAATCTATCAAGACCATATCAAACTCAACAATCCAAAAACAAACAACCAAGTTAAGAAATGAGCAGAAGTCATGAGTAGACACTTTTCCAAAGAAGACATCCAGATGGCCAGGCATATAAAAAGTTGCTCAATATCATTTATCATCAGCGAAATACAAATCAAAACCACAATGAGATAACACCTCATACCTGCCAGAATGGCTAAAGTGAACAACTCAGGAAACAACAGATGTTGGTGAGGATGCACATAGAGGGGAACCCTTTTGCACTGATGGTAGGAATGCAAACTGATGCGGACATTCTGGAAAACGATATGGAGGTTCTTCAAAAATTAAAAATAAAACTACCCTATGACCCAGAAATTGCACTACTAGGTATTTCCCCAAAGAATACAAAAATGCTGATGCAAAAGGACACATTGCACATGTTTATAGTAGCACAATCAACAATAACCACTTTGTGGAAAGAGCCCAAATGTCTATCAATTGATGTATGGATAAAGGAGATGTGGTATATTGGAATATTACTCGACAATCAAAAAGAATGAAATCTTGCCATTTGCAATAAGGTAGATGGAACTAGAGTGCTTTATGCTAAGTGAAAAAAGTAAGTCAGAGAAAGATAAATATATGATTTCACTTATATTTACAATTGAAGAAACACAACAGATGAACATATTTAAAGGCAATGAAAAATAAAATATTATAACGGAGAGGAAGGTAAACCATAACAGACTCTTAAATACAAAGAAAAACTGGCAGTTAATGGAGGGTATGTGGGGGTATGGGATAAATGGGTGATTGACATTATGGAGGTCACTTGGGATGAGCACTGGGTGTTATATATGTGATGAATTACTCAATTCTACTTCTGAAACCAATTCTACACTATATGTTATCTAACTTGAATTTAAATAAAAATACAGAAATAAAATAAAATGCCATGGAGCTCAGGAATATTTTTCTTTGTATAAATTTTGTTCAAAAATGCTGACAATGAGTAGGGCCATTTGTTTTCTGAACACAATAGGTTGGGAAATCAAAGTCCAACAAAAATAAAGTGTGCTATAGGCTCATTAAAAACAGCAAATAGTGATGTTGGCAGAGCAAAGAGAGGATGGTGCAAATTGAAAAAGCACTGAAGTTAGAAAAAAATTGGAGAATCCAGGGGCACTTGGGTGCCTCAGTCAGTTAAACACCAGATTCTTGATTTTGGCTTAGACTATGATCTCACAGTTCATGAGATAAAGCCCCACATTGGGTCCAGCATTGACAGCCTGCTTGGAATTCTCTCTCTCCCTCACTCTCTGCCTCTCCCCCACTCTCTCTATCTCTCTTTTAAAAAAAATAAACTCAAAAAAAAAAATTGGAGAGGCTGCAGAAATGTTGATAAGGGCCCTTAACAGAGATGGCTGAAGAAACACATGATTGTGCCAATGTAAGGAATCGTTACTTGATAGTTATAAGTTAACAACTTGCAAGGAGTCCTTTGTAATATTTCATTGTTATCACCTCTTTGAATTTTCGTTTCTACTTGTGCATCTGTCTCCACTTCTAGCCCACAAGTTTATTGAGTGTTGTGACCTTGTTTTATTTACTTTGATAATCTTTATGTTTAGAATCACTTTCAGAACATAGGTGTTACTAAATGACTAACGAATGAATAAACCACAACTCTATGAAGAAAATATTACTATCTCCACCTTTCAGATAAGGAAACTGATGAAAGACTCACAGATTTTCCTCATTATGTGACATATCCTGAGTCCCTAGTCTGTTCTATGTCATGATTCCATGTTTTACTCCTTCTTAAAGTTTAGTTATTTAAGAGAGAAAGTGAGATAAAGCAAGAGAGAGAGAGAAAGAGAGAGACACAGAGAGAGAGAGAGAGAGGAGGAGCAGAAAGAGAGGGAGAAAGAGAATTCCAAGCAGGTTCTGCACTCTCAGCACAGAGTCCAACACAGGACTCAAACTCAAGATACCTGAGATTATGACCTGAACTGAAATCAAGAGTCAGATGCTTAACTGAGCCACGCAGGCACCCCCTTATGTTTCATTTCTATTCTCAAAAGAGTGAACAAGTAATGGAAACACCGTAAGTATGGCCCAAGGTTTATTTGTGCTGTCAAGGCGTCCACACATGACTCATTTGCTGCTGTGCTGAAAAATATAGCATGGGAAGGATATAAAATAGATGGTCTTCATGTTTATTTAGGTATTTGATTCTTAAAACGTTTTAACAGATACAAAATAAAAGATTTTTATTTTGGCAAAATTATAACTACTGAGAGGAAAGGCTGAAAATAAGATGCGTTTTTTTAAATTATTGTTGCAGCAGTTCACATCTTTTCACTTCTGTCTCCAAACCCCAACTCAATCATTTTTTCAAATAATTGGAATTCCACACATCTTAGAATGTTTGTAATAATTATAAAATTCCAAAAAAAAGACTGATCTTAGGTGATTGTTCTAGCAAGTTGATAAAATTTATTCAAGTTCAGCCAATGTTTTCTATTGCATATGCTAGTTTCCAAAATTCTTTTCAGTGGATGATGATTATTCTCACAAAGAGGAACCAGCAACTCTCTAAAGAAATAAAAAATGCAAATATTTAATGTGATATTGACAGACATCAACACATCTGTACTTCCATTGGCTCAAAGGCTGGGCCTGAGGCAATGTGTGACTTCAAAATAAGAGTTATATATGAGCTGGATTTGAGGGAGAACAAATAAATAATTTCCTAAAAGGATGTCAGCTACATTCATGGTGTGTTAAAGTAGTGACTCTGAATCTCATTTCAAATGTCTTGTGGGAGTTCTGTTCTTCACTTTAATTAGCAGTACCTTCTATTTGCCTTAACTCTCACAAATGTCTGCAAAGGAAAACATCTCCCTTTTTTTAATTCCCACTGGACCCTAGAAAATGCATAAAATATCACTTCCCTTGGGATTACACACCTTTTCTAATCATCAGGATTCTCTAGGGAATTGTTTCTTGCATCTGAGTAGAATGTCTACAGATTCCCTTAATACACTGTGAAATTATCTATGTAAACACTTAATATTTCTCTTATTATAATTATAAGTCAGTAGTATACAAAAATACAAGTCAATAAATACTAATAAACATTCCATATTAACAAATTGTCCCAAGAGGTGATACTCCACCAAAAACCTGTTAGGTATAATACATTAATTTAGTAAAGTTTCAGAATAAAAAAACCAATATACAGAAATCTGTTACATTTCTATACACTAACAACAAACTATCAGAGAAAATAAGAAAATCCCATTAACAATTGCATCAACAGGAAGAAAATACCTAGGATTAAGTTTCACCAAGGAGGTAATTATTAGACATTGGCAAAAGAAATCCAATCATGGAATGGAAGAAATAATATTGTTAAAATGTCCATATTACCCAAAGCAATCTACAGATTCAATGGAATACTTATCAAAAATTATTTAAATTCCAGTTAGTTAATATACAGTGTAATACTAGTTTCTGGTGGACAATATAGTGGTTCAACAGTTCCATACAACACCTCGTGCTCATCACAAGTGCACAGTGTAATTCCCATCACCTATTTAACCAACCCACCCTAACCTCCACTCTCATAACCATTTATTTGTTCTCTATAAGTAAGACTCTGTTTCTTGGTTTGCCTCTTTCCCTCTCTTTTTCTCTTTCTTCATTAGTTTTGTTTCTTAGATTCCATATATGAGGGAAATCATATGGTATTTTTTCTTTCTCTGACTGATTTCACTTAGAATAATACTTTCTAGCTCTATCCATGTTGTTGAAAATGGCAAGATTTCATTCTTATGGCTGAGTATTATTCCTGTGTGTGTGTGTGTGTGTGTGTGTGTGAGTCACATCATCATTATCAGTTCATCAGTCAATGGACACTTGGGCTTTTTCCATAATTTAGCAATTGTATATAATCCTGCTATAAATATCAATGTGCATGTTTCCCTTTGAATTCGTATTTTTGTATTCTTTGGGCAATATCTAGTGGTACAATTGCTCCATCATAGGGTAGTTCTTTTAACTTCTTGAGGAAACTCCATGCTATTTTCCACAGTGGCTGCACCACTTTGCAATCCTACCAACAACACATGAGTGTTCCTTTTTTTCCACATCCTCACCAACACCTGTTATTTCTTGTTGACTTCAGCCATTCTGACAGGTGTGATTTAGTTTTGATTTGCATTTCACTGATGATATTGAGGCACATCTTTTCTTGTATCTGTTGGCCATTTGCTGTCTTCTTTGGAGAAATGTCTATTTGTGCCTTATGCTCATTTGTAGACTGGGTTATTCATTTTTGGGATGTTGGGTTTTAGAAGTTCTTTATATATTGTGGATACTAACAGTTTATCAGATAATTTATTTGTAAATGTCTTTCCCATTATAGGCTTACTGTTTTGGTGTTTTCTCCTTTGCAGTACAGAAGCTTTTTATTTTGATGTAATCACAATAATTTATTTTTCTTTTGTTTCCTTTGTCTGAAGAGACATTACTAGAAAAAATATTAATATGACAGATATCAAAGAAATCACTGCCTATATTTTATTCTAGCAGTTCTACGTTTTTAGGGCTCACAATTATATTTTTAATTAGCTTTCAGTTTATTTTTGTGTAGTGTAAGAAAGGGATCCAGTTTCATTTCTTCACATGTACCTATACAGTTTTCACAGCAATATTTGTTAAACAGATTACATTTTCCCCATTGTATATTCTTGCTCCCTTTTTCACAGATTAATTTTCCATATCAACATGGGTTTATTTCTGGACACTATTCTAATCACAGATCTTTCTATTTTTGTTTCAATACCATGATGCTAGGATTATTACAGGTTAGTAGTATATATTTCAAACTTGGACTGTGATATCTCCAAGCTTTAACTTTTTTTCTCAATATTTCCTTGGCTATCCTGGATCTTTTGTGGTTCCTTAGAAATTTTAGGATTATTTGTCCCAGTTCTGTGAAAACACTGTTTTTATTTTCATGGGGATTACATTAACCCATAGGTTGTTTTGGATAGTATAGCCATTTTATAATATTGTTTTTTCCTATCTATATGCATGCATATATTTCAATTTCTCTGTGTAATTTTCTGCTTCTATCATTACTGTTTTATAGTTTTTAGAGTATTTAGGTCTTTCACCTCTTTGTTAAGTTTATTTCTTGGTATTTTATTATATTTGGTGCAATGGGAAATGGAATTTTTTAAATTTTCTTTCTACTAATCATCATTATTGTATATTCAGCAGATTTATGTAGATCAATTTTGTGTCTTGTAATTGTGTTGAATTCATCTATCATTTTATCAGTGGAGTCTTTGGGAAGTAAGACAGTAAAAATTTCACATCTTTCTTACAAATGTATATTTGTTTTATTTATTTTATTTTCTGATTACTGTTAGATTACTTAGAACTTTAGGTGTTTTGTTAAATGAAAGTGTTGAGAGTGAACATGTTAATCTTAGAGAAAAAGCTCTAATTTTTTCACCACTCAGTTTAACATTAGCTGAAAGTTTTTTCATATATGCTTTTACTGTGTTGAGGTATGCTCCCTGTAATTCTCTTTTTTTTTTTTAGAGTTTTTATCATAAATAAATCAAAATTTACATTTGGTGAAGTGACAATAGTTCATTTTTTTTGTTGTTGTTTCCCTTCCCTCCAGTGATATATCTAGTAAGAAATTGCTATGGTCAAGGTCAAAGAGCTTACTGCTTGTGTTCTCCTCTAGATTTTTAATGGTTTACTCTCTCACATTTAAGTTTTTCATGCATTTTGAATTTATATGTGCTTATGGTGTAATAAAGTGGTCCAGTTTCATTCTTGTGAATGTAGTTGTACAGTTTTCCCAACACCAAGTGTTGAAGTGACTGTATTTTTTCCATTGCATATTCTTTCCTGCTTTCTCAAAGATTATTGACCATATAGTTGTGGTTCCATTTCTGGGTTCTCTACTCTGTTCCATTGATCTATGTGTGTTTGTGACAATCCCATATGTTCTTGATGACCATAGCTTTGCAATATAGCTTCAGAATAAAAAGCCCTGCACAGCAAAGGAAACAGAAAAAACAAAACAAAACAAAACAAAACAAAACAACAACAACAACAACAACAACAAAAAACCCTAAAAGGCAACTGACAGAATTGGAGAGGATATTTGCAAGTGACATATCTGATAAAGGGTTAGTATTCAAAATATATAAAGAATTTATCAAACAACAACATCAAAAACAAGACAAGTAATCCAGTTAATAAGTGGGTAGAAGACATGAATATACATTTTTGCAAAGAAGACATCCCTATGGCTAACAGACACATTAAAAAGTACCTAACATCATTCATCATCAGGGAAATACAAATAAAAAAAACATGATGCCATACAACCTCACACTAGATCATGAGAGAATTAGAGAACTAAGTGGTTCCATGAAATGAAACAATATCTGTATCATAAGAATTGTAGAAGAAGAGTGAGAAAAAGTGGCAGAAGTTTATTTGAAAAAATTATATCTGATAACTTCCCTAATATGGGGAAGAAAACAGGCATCCAAGTCCAGAAGGCACAGAGAACTTTCTTCAAATTCAACAAAAACAGGTCAAAACCATGAGATATAGTGAAACTTCCAACATAAAAAAAATAGAGAATTCTGAAAGCAGCTAGGGACAAAAGTTCTTAAATTACAAAGTTGGACACATAAGGTTAGTAGCAGAACTGCTCACCGACTTGGCATGCCAAAAGGGAGTGGCAAGCAATATTCAATGTGATGAATAGAAAAAAAAATGCAGCCAAGAATCCTTTATCCAGTGATGCTGCCATTCAGAATAGAAGGAGGAATAAACACTTTCCTAGACAAACTAAAACCAAAGGAGTTTGTGACCAATAAACCTGTCCAGCAAGAAATTCTAAAGGGGACTATCTGAGTAGAAAGCAGGAAAGACAACAAAGGACACAAGAACATCACCAGAAACACTAAATCTCTACATAAAACAATGCCACAAAATTCATATATTTCAATGATCACTCTTAATTTAAATGCATGAAATGCCCCATTCATGAGACATAGGGTATCAGAATGGATAAAAAACAAGATCCATCTCTATGCTTCCTACAAGAGAATCAGTTTAGACCTGAGGACACCTGCAGATTGAAAGTGAAGGGATGGAGGAACATCTACTTTGCTAAGGGAGGTTAAAAAAAATTCAAAGTAGCCATACATAATTAGACAAACTAGATTTTAAAACAGACTGTAACAAGAGATAAAGAAAGATATTATATCATAATTAAGAGGTCTATGCATCAAGTAGAGCCAACAATTTTAATATTTATGACCCTAACATGGAAGAACCCAAGTGTATAATTCATAAACAAATTCATTGATAATAATACCATTATTGGAGGAGACTTTAAAACTTTATTTACAGCTATGGACAGATAATTTAGTTAGAAAATCAACAAGTTAACAATGGCTCTGAATAAAACACTGGACCATATGGACATAACAGATCTATTTAGAACATTTCATACTAAAGCAGCAGAAAACATATTCATTTTGAGTGCACGTGGAACATTCTCCAGAATAGATAACATATTGGGCCACAAATCATCCCTCAACAAGTAAAAAAAGATTGGAATCATACCATGCTTATTTTCCAATCACAACACTATGAAACTTGAAATCAACCACAAGAAAAAGTTTGGAATGCCCTCAAATACATGGAGGTTAAAGAACATCCTACTAAGGAATGAGTGGATTATCTCGGAAATTAAAAAAAAAAAACTTCAAAATACATGGAAGAAAATCAAAATGAAAACACAACACTCCAAATATTTGTGATACAGCAAAGGCAGTCCTGAGAGGAAAATATCTTGCAATTCAGGCTTAACTCAAGAAGCAAGGAAAGTCTCAAATACAAAATCTAAACTTACATATAAAGTGGCTAGAAAAGGAGCATAAAATAAAGACCAAAGCCAGCATAAGTTGGGGAATAATAAAGATTAGAGCAACAATAAACAATATAGAATTAAAAAAACAGTAGAACAGATCAATGGAACTAAGAGCTGGTTTTTGAAAGAATGGACAAAATTGATAATCCACTAGTCAAACATCTAAAGAGAGAGAGAGAGAGAGAGAGAGAGAGAGAAGGCCCGAATAGATAAAATTACAAATGACAAGAGAGATCACATCCAAAACCACAGAAATAAAATTATAAGAGAATACTATGAAAAATTACATGACAACAAATTGGACAATCTGGTAAATGGACAAATTTAGACACTCACTCACTACCAAAACTCAGAAAGGAATAGAAAATTGGAACAGACTATAACCGCCAAAGAAACTGAATCATTTATTGAAAATCCCCCAACAAATAAGAGTAGTGGGCCAGATGACTTTTCCAGGTGAATTCTATAGACATTGAAAGAAGAGTTAATACTTATTATCTTCAATCTGTCCCCCAAAAGGCAAATGTATGTAAGGCTTCCAGGCACATTCTATGAAACCAACATTACCTTGATTCCAGAAAAAGATACCACTAATAAGGAGTTTAAAAGGCCAGTATCCCTGCTAAACATGGATGCAAAAATCCCCAACAAGATATTAGTAATCAAATTCAACAGTACATCAAGAGAATTATTAACCACGATCAAGTGAGATTTATTCCTGGGCTGCAGGGCTGGCTCAATATTCACAAATAAATCAGTATGATATACCATATTACTTAACAAAGGATAAAAACCATACGAACCTTCCAATAGATTCAGAAAAAGCATTTGATAAAATATAGCATCCTTTCTTGATAAAATCCCTCCAGAAAGTAGGGATAGAAGAATATAACTCAGCATCATACAAGCCATATATGAAAGGCCCACAGTTAATATAACCCTCAATGAGGAAAAACTGACAGCATTCCTCCTAAGATAAGGAATATGACAAGAATGTCCACCCTCAACACTGTTGTTCAACATAGCATTAGAATCTCTAGCTCAGCAATCAGACAACAAAAAGAAATAAAGTCATCCAAATTGACAAGGAAGAAGTCAAATTCACTCTTCATATGTGACATAATACTCTGCATAGAAAACCAAAAGACTCCACCAAAAAATTACTAGAGGTGATACATGAATTCAGCAAAGTCACAGTATATAAAATCAACATACAAAAATTGGTGGCATTTCTATACACCAACTGTAATGCAGCAGAAAGAGATATCAAGAAATAAATCCCATTTAAAGTTGAACCAAAAGTCATAGGATACCTAGGAACAAACATATCCAAAGAGATAAAAGATCTGTATGCTTAAAATTATAGAAATATTATGAAAGAATTTAAAGAAGACACAGATAAGTGGAAAAACTTTCCATGCTCATGGATTGGAAGAACAAATGGATTGTTAAAATGTCTACAGGACCCAAATCAACCTACATATTCAATGTAACACCTATCAAAATAACACCATCATTCTTCACAGAGCTAGAATAAATAATCTTAAAATTTGTATGGAACCAGAAAATACCCCAATTAGCCAAACTATTGTTGAAAAAGAAAGCCAATACTGAAGTCATGACAATTTCAGACTTCAAGTTTTATTACAAAGCTGTAATCATCAAGACAGTATGGTACTGGCACAAAAACAGACACATAGATCAATAGAGTAGAAAGAGAACCCAGAAATGGACTCACAAATGTATGGCCAATTAATCTTTGATGAACCAGAAAAGAGTATCCAATGGAAAAAAAAATGCAGCGTCTTCAACAAATGGTGCTGGGAAAAATGGACAGTGACATGCAGAAGAATGACCATGAACCACTTTCTTACACCATAAGCAAAAATAAATTCAAAATGAATGAAAGACCTCAATGTGTTGCAGGAAACCATCAAAATCATAGAGGAAAAAGCAAGCAGCAACTTTGTTGACCTTGGCTGCAAAAACTTCTTACTTGACATTTCCCTGGAAGCAAGGAAAATAAAAGCAAAAATGAATTATTTGGGCCTCGTCAGGATAAAAGGCTTCTACACAGTGAAGAAGACAACAAAACTAAAAGAAAACCGACTGAATGGGAGAAGATATTTGCAAATGGCATATCAGATAAAGGGTTTGTATCCAAAATTTATAAAGAACTTACCAAACTCAGCACCCAAAAAACAAACAATCCAGTGAAGAAATGAGCAGAAGACATAAACAGACACTTTTCCAAAGAAGACATCCAGATGGCTAAGTGATAGTTGAAAAAAAATGCTCAACATCTCTCATAATTAAGGAGATATAAATAAAAACTTCAATGAGATACTACCTCACACCTATCAGAATGGCTAAAATTGACAATTCAGGAAACAACAGATTTTGGCAAGGATGTGGATAAAGGGGAACCCTTCTACAATGTTGGGAATGAAAACTGGGACAGTCACTCCTGTAAACAGTATGTAAGTTCCTCTGAAAATTAAAAATAGAGCTACCCTATGATCCTGCAATTGCACTATGAGGTATTTATCCAAAGGATACAAAAATGCTGATCCGAAGGGGCATATGCACCCCAATGTTTATACCAGTACAATCAACAATAGCCAAATTACAGAAAGAGCCCAAATTTCCCCCAACTGATGAATGTGGGGGAATACACGTGCACACACACGCACACACCCACACACACAACACATAATGGAATACTACTTAGCAATAAAAACAAATGAAATCTTGCCATTGCAACAATATGGAAGGAACTACAGTGTCTTATGCTAAGTGAAATATGTCAGTCTGAGAAAGACAAATATAGTATTTCACTCATATGTGGAATTTAAGAAACACAACAGATGAACACACGGGAAGGGAAGGAAAAATAAGGTGAAAACAGAGAGGGAACAAACCATGCAAGACTCTTAAGTACATAAAACTAGCTGAGAGTTGCTGGAGGCAAGGTGGATGGGTGGATGGGCTAAATGGGTGATAGGCATTAAGGAGGGCACTTTTCAGGATGACTACTAGGTGTCAGACATAAGAGATGAATCACTGGATTCTCCTGAAAACCAAGACTACCCTGTATGTTAACTAACTTGAATTTAAATTAAAAAAATATGTGATTATATATATGTATATGATTTTCTTACTGGATAATTTATCAGTTAATGAATATGGGGTGCTAACATGTTCTAGCATTATTGTATTGCTGTCAATTCTTCTTTTAATGTCTGTTAGTAGATGCTTTATGTATTTAGGATCTCCCATGTTGGGTGTATAAATATTTATAATTGCTATACACACACACGCACACACACTATATATGTGTGTATATATATAATATAATAAATATAATATAATATAATATAATATAATATAATATATATTGCTATACACACACATGCACTATATATACATATATATATAATATTATATATATTACACGCACTATATATATTCACTCAGCCATTAATATATATTATATATTAATATATATTAATATATATTATATATATACATGCACTATATATATATATATGTATATATATATGTGTATATATATATATGTATATATATAATATTACTTAGCCATTAAAAGGGATGTAGATGGCATTAGAGTGTATATGCTAAGTGAAGTAAGTCAGGGAGAGACAAATCCCATATGATTTCACTCATATGTGGCATTTAACAACCACAACAGATGAACATATGGGAAAGGAGGGAAGAGAGAGGGGAATATAACACAAAAGACTCTTTATGATAGACAGCAAACTGAAGGTTGATGGAGGGTGGTGGGTTGGTGATGGGTTAAATGGATAATCGGTATTAAGGAGGGCACTTTTGTTGAGCACTGAGTCTTATGTAAGAGATGAATCACTATATTCTACTTCTGAAAACAATATTATTTATTATCTGTACGTTATCTAATTAAAATTTAAGTAAAAATTTGAAAAAAAAATACTCTGTTAAATGTTCTTTGTGCATCTGTTGTGATGATCATATAGTTTTTAATTATTTTTCTTATTAATGTAATATATCATGTTCACTTATTTGCAATTATAAAGCCACCCATGCATGCATAAAATAAATCCCACATACTCATAGTGAATTTTTTGAAAATAAATTGTTTAATTCAGTTTGGTAATATTTTTTAAAGATTTTTTAATCTATATTCCTCAGAGATACTGGCTTTGTGGTTGGTTGGTTGGTTGGTTGGTTAGTTAGTTTTCTTATTGTAGTGTCTTGGATTGTATAATAAATTTGGTAGCCTTTCTTCTTCCTCAACTTATTAGTATAGTTTAATTAATATCAGTATTAACATTTTTTTAATGTTTGGTAGAACTTATCTGGGAAGCCATCTGATCCTGGACATTTGTTTATTGGCAATTTTATGGTTATTGATTTTATTTCATTGTTATTCTGTTAAAATTTTCTATTTCTTCCTTATTTAGTTTTGAAAGATGATATGTTTCTAGAAATGTATGCATTTATTTTGGTTGTCTAATTTTTTGGCATGTAATTTTTCATACCATGCTGTTGCAAACTTTTGTATTTCTGTGATGGCAGTTATTTCTCCTCTATTTCTTTGGGTTTTCTCTGTGTATGTGTATCTGTCTCTGTATCTTTTTCTCTTCTTGATGATTTTGGGAAATATTTTATCAATTTTGTTGATCCTTTCAAAGAACAAACTAATGCTTTCATTAATCTGTTTTATTGGCTTTTTTAAAGTCTCTATTTCTGTAATTTTCGCTCTAATTTTTAGTATTGTTTCCTTATAATGGCTTCTGGGTTTATTTATCTTTTTCTAACTCCTTTAGATGTAAGGTTAGCTTTTTTATTTTATATTTTTCTTGTTTCTTGAGATAGGCCTGTATTGCTCTAATATTTCTTAGAAAAGCTTTGTTGCGCTTCAATGATTTGGTTTCTTATTTTTTTTAATTCATTTATTGATTTTGAGAGGTGGGGGAGAGCATGAGTGGGGTAGGAGCACAGATAGAAGGTGAGAAAGAATCACAATTAGGCTCCGTACTGCCAGCACAGAGGCCAATATAGGGCTTGATCCCACCAAACATGAGATCATGACCTGAGCCAAAATCACGAGTCATATGTTTAACCAACCTAGTCACACAGGTGTCCATTTGGATCAATGATTGAATGGTTCAACACAACCATTGTGTTTCCATTTTCATTTGTTTCCATATATTTTTGTTGTCTCCTATTTGATTTACTAGTTGACACATTCATTGTTTTGTAACACATTGTTCAGCCCCCATGTCTTTGTGTCTTTCCAGATTTTTTTTTATTTCTGTATTTGCGCCCAGTTTTATACTACTGTGGTCAGAAAAAATAAACATTACTATTTTAATAATTTTCTGCTTATTGAGAAATGTGTTGTGTACTAATGTGATCTATTCTGGAGAATGTTTAATGTGCACATGAAAAGAATGTGTGTTTTGCTGTTTTTGGATAGAATGTTCTGAATATATCTGTTAGGTCCATCTGGTCCAACATGTCATTCAAAGACACTGTTTGCTCTTTGATTTTCACTGGGTAATCTCTCAATTGATGCATATTGAGTGCTAACATGTTCTAGTACTATTGTATTGCTGTCAATTTCTCTTTTTATGTCAGTTAATAGATGCTTTATGTATTTAGGATCTACCATATTGGGTGTATAAATATTTATAATCATTATATCCCATTGTTTGTTTCTTTTTTCATCATGTAGTGTTCTTTTTGTCTCCTGCTGCAGTCTTTGTTTTAAGTTATCTTTTGTTCAGTATAAGTATTGCTAACCAAACTTTCTTCTTATTTTCATTTATATGGTAAATGTCCATCAGACCTATACTGAACTATACTTATTAGTATAGTTTAATTAATATCGGTATTAACATTTTTTTAATACTTGCAGTTTTTCCCGATTGAGGATGATGTTAGCTATGGGCTTTTCATAAATGGCTTTTATGATCTTTAAGTATGTTCCTTCTATCCCGACTTTCTCGAGGGTTTTTATTAAGAAGTCTTGCTGAATTTTGTCAAAGGCCTTTTCTGCATCGATTGACAGGATCAAATGGTTCTTATCTTTTCTTTTATTAATGTGATGGATCATGTTGATTGATTTGTGAATGTTGAACCAGCCCTGCATCCCAGGAATGAATCCCACTTGATCATGGTGAATAATGCTTTTTATATGCTGTTGAATTCAATTTGCTACTATCTTATTGAGAATTTATGCATCCATATTCATCAGGGATATTAGCCTGTAGATCTCTTTTTTTACTTGGTCTCTGTCTGGTTTAGGAGTCAAAGTAATACTGGCTTCATAGAATGAGTCTGGAAGTTTTCCTTCCCTTTCTATTTTTTGGAATAGCTTGAGAAGGATAGGTATTATCTCTGCTTTGAACGTCTGGTAGAATTCCCCTGGGAAGCCATCTGGTCCTGGACTCTTATTTGTTGGGAGATTTTTGATGACTGATTCAATTTTTAGCTGGTATGGGTCTGTTCAAGCTTTCTATTTCCTCCTGATTGAGTTTTGGAAGAGTGTGGGTGTTTAGGAATTTGTCCATTTCTTCCAAGTTGTCCAATTTGTTGGCATATAATTTTTCATAGTATTCCCTGATAATTGTTTGTATCTCTGAGGGATTGGTTGTAATAATTCCATTTTCATTCATGATTTTATCTGTTTGGGTCATCTCCCTTTTCTTTTTGAGAAGCCTGGCTAGAGGTTTATCAATTTTGTTTATTTTTTCAAAAAACCAACTCTTGGTTTCATTGATCTGCTCTACAGTTTTTTTAGATTCTATATTGTTTATTTCTGCTCTGATCTTTATCATTTCTCTTCTTCTGCTGGGTTTAGGCTGTCTTTGCTGTTCTGCTTCTATTTCCTTTAGGTGTGCTGTTAGATTTTGTATTTGGGATGTTTCTTGTTTCTTGAGATAGGCCTGGATTGCAATGTATTTTCCTCTCAGGACTGCCTTCGCTGCATCCCAAAGCATTTGGATTGTTGTATTTTCATTTCGTTTGTTTCCATATATTTTTTTAATTTCTTCTCTAATTGCCCGGTTGACCCATTCATTCTTTAGTAGGGTGTTCTTTAACCTCCATGCTTTTGGAGGTTTTCCAGACTTTTTCCTGTGGTTGATTTCAAGCTTCATAGCATTGTGGTCTGAAAGTATGCATGGTATGATTTCAATTCTTGTATACTTATGAAGGGCTGTTTTGTGACCCAGTATGTGATATATCTTGGAGAATGTTCCATGTGCACTCGAGAAGAAAGCATGTTCTGTTGCTTTGGGATCCAGAGTTCTAAATATATCTGTCAAGTCCATCTGATCCAATGTATCATTCAGGGCCCTTGTTTCTTTATTGACCGTGTGTCTAGATGATCTATCCATTTCTGTAAGTGGGGTGTTAAAGTCCCCTGCAATTACCACATTCTTATCAATAAGGTTGCTTATGTTTGTGAGTAATTGTTTTATATATTTGGGGGCTCCTGTATTTGGCACATAGACATTTATAATTGTTAACTCTTCCTGATGGATAGACCCTGTGATTATTATATAATGCCCTTCTTCATCTCTTGTTACAGCCTTAATTTAAAGTCTAGTTTGTCTGATATAAGTATGGCTACTCCAGCTTTCTTTTGACTTCCAGTAGCATGATAAATAGTTCTCCACCCCCTCACTCTCAATCTGAAGGTGTCCTCAGGTCTAAAATGAGTCTCTTGTAGACAGCAAATAGATGGGTCTTGTTTTTTTTTATCCATTCTGATACCCTATGTCTTTTGGTTGGTGCATTTAGTCCATTTACATTCAGTGTTATTATAGAAAGATATGGATTTAGAGTCATTGTGATGTCCATAGGTTTCATGCTTGTAGCGATGTCTCTGGTACTTTGTCTCACAGGATCTCCCTTAGGATCTCTTCTAGAGCTGGTTTAGTGGTGACGAATTCCTTCAGTTTTTGTTTGTGTGGGAAGACCTTTATGTCTCCTTCTATTCTAAATGACAGACTTGCTGGATAAAGGATTCTCGGCTGCATATTTTTCTGTTCATCATATTGAAGATCTCCTGCCATTCCTTTCTGGCCTGTCAAGTTTCAGTAGAGAGATCTGTCACGAGTCTTTCTTTTTTTTTTTAAAGTTTATTTTATTTTTGAGACAGAGAGAGACAGAGCATGAACGGGGGAGGGTCAGAGAGAGAGGGAGACACAGAATCGGAAGCAGGCTCCAGGCTCTGAGCTGTCAGCACAGAGCCCACTGCGGGGCTCAAACTCACAGATGGCGAGATCATGACCTGAGCCGAAGTTGGCCACTTAACCAACTGAGCCACCCAGGCACACCGAGATCAGTCACGAGTCTTATAGGTCTCCCTTTATATGTTAGAGCACATTTATCTCTAGCTGCTTTCAGAATTTTCTCTTTATCCTCGTATTTTGCCAGTTTCACTATGATATGTTGTGCAGAAGATCGATTCAAGTTATATCTGAAGGGAGCTCTCTGTGTCTCTTGGATTTCAATGCCTTTTTCCTTCCCCAGATCAGGGAAGTTCTCAGCTATTATTTCTTCAAATACACCTTCAGCACCTTTCCTCTCTCTTCCTCCTCTGGAATACCAATTATGCGTATATTATTTCTCTTTAGTGCATCACTTAGTTCTTTAATTTTCCCCTCATACTCCTGGATTTTTTTATCTCTCTTTTCCTCAGCTTCTTCTTTTTCCATAATTTTATCTTTTAGTTCATCTATTCTCTCCTCTGCCTCTTCAATCTGAGCTGTGGTTGTCTCCATTTTATTTTGCAGCTCATTGATAGCATTTTTTAGCTCCTCCTGGCTGTTCCTTAGTCCCTAGATCTCTGTAGCAATAGCTTCTCTGCTGTTCTTTATACTGTTTTCAAGCCTAGCGATTAATTTTATGACTATTATACAAAATTCACTTTCTGTTATATTGTTTAAATCGTTTTTGATCAGTTCATTAGCTGTCATTATTTCTGGGACTTTTTTTGAGGGGAATTCTTCCGTTTCGTCATTTTGGATAGTCCCTGGAGTGGTGCAGGACTGTGGGGCACTTCCCCTGTGCTGTCTTGAATAACTTGCGTTGGTTGGCGGGGCCACAGTCAGACCTGATGTCTGCCCCCAGCCCACAGCTGGGGCCACAGTCAGACTGGTCTGTGCCTTCTCTTCCCCTCTCCTAGGGGCAGAATTCACTGTGGAGTGGCATGGCCTGTCTGGGCTACTTGCACACTGCCAGACTTGTGGTGCTGGGGATCTGGTATATTAGCTGGGGTGGATCACCAAGGTGCACGGGGGCAAGAGGGACAGGCTCAGCTCACTTTTCCTTTGGAGATCCGCTTCGGTAGGGGCCCTGTGGCACCAGGAGGGAGTCAGGCCCACTGGAGTGATGGATCCGCAGAAGCACAGCGTTGGGTGTTTGGGAGGTGCAAGCAAGTTCCCTGACAGGAACTGGTTCCATTTGGGATTTTGGCTGGGGGATGTGTGAGGGAGATGGTGCTGTTGAGCACCTTTGCTCACCCGCCAAGCTGAGCTCTGTCATCAGGGGCTCAATGACTCTCCCTCCCGTTGTCCTCCACCCCTACTGCTCTCGGAGCAGAGCTATTAGCTTATAACCTTCCAGATGTCAAGTCCCGCTTGCTGTCAGAACACTCTCTGTCAGGCCCCTCCGCTTTTGCAAGCCAGACTAAGGGGCTCTGCTTGGCCAGCGGGCTGCCTCTCCACCCAGGCTCCCTCCCCCAGTCCGTGTAGCACGCATCGCCTCGCCACCCTTCCTACCCTCTTCCGTGGTCCTCTCGTTTGCGCTTGGCTCTAGATACTCCGTTCTGCTAGTCTTCTGGTGGTTTTCTGGGTTATTTAGGCAGGTGTAGGTGGAATGTAAGTGATTAGCAGGATGCTTGGTGAGCCCAGAGTCCTCCTACGCCGCCATATTCCCAGGATCCCAAGAACTAGTATTTATTCTCATTGATATAATGATATAATTTATATAATAAATGCACTCATTTATTCATTCAATTATTTATTAAATGAATCTTTACTGAACACCTTCTCGGGATGGAGTCAGCGCAAGTCTCAGTGCCCACTACCCCTGGGCCACAGTCTGACCTATTCTATTTTTTAAAACTTTACATCATTTACTTATGCTCCAATCTTTATTATTTCCTTTCTGCTGTTGGTTTTAGGTTTTGTTTGTTGTTCATTCTCTAGCTCATTTAGATGTAAGGTTTGTTTGTTTGAGATTTTTCTAATTTCTTGAGGTTGGGTGATATTTCTCTAAATTTTCCTCTTAGAACTGCTTTTGGTGCATCTCAGAGGTTTTGGACCATTGTGTTTATATTTTTATGTGTTTCCATGTACTTTTTAATTTATTCTTTGATTTCCAAATTGGCCCATTCATTATTTAGTAGCATGTTTTGTAATCTTCACGTATTTATCACTCTTTCTCTTTGTGTGAAGTCTTTCACAGTTTTTCTCTTGTGGTTGTCTTCTAGCTTCATAACATTCTGGTTTAAAAAGATGCATGGTATGGCTTCAATCTTCTTGAATTTGTTGAGATATTTTATAGGATATGTGATCTATTCTTGAAAATGCCTTGTGTGCACCTGAAAATAATATGCATTGTGCTCTTTTAGTATGGAATGTTCTGAATATATATGTTAAATTTTTCTATTCCAGTGTGTCATTTAAAGCCATTACTTCTTGGTTGATTTTTTTTTATTTTAGATGATCTGTCCATTGTAACTGAAGTGTTAAATTCCCCTACTGTCATTTTATTATCAATTAGTTATTTTTATTTGTTATTAACTGCTTTCTGTATTTAGATGCTTCACTTTTGGATGCAAAAATATTTACAATTGTAAGTATCTCCTTGTTGGATTGTCTATTTTATTTTATGTAGTGACCTTTTTTTTTTTTTTTTTTTTTCTTACAGTCTGTTTTAAAGTCTATTATGTCATACATGCATTGCTACTCTGGCCTTCTTTTGACATACATTTGCATCATAGATATTTCTTCATCCAATGACCTTCAATTCACAGGTGTCTTAGGTCTAAACGTCGTCTCTTGTAGGCATCATATATATGGGTCTTCTTTTCTTAACCATTTTGTAACTCTATAATTCTGTGTTTTTTGATTGGAGCATTTAGTCCATTTATATTAAAGTAATTATGTATTTATTGTTATTTTCGTATGTTTTGTTGTTCTTGAAGATTTTCTCTGATCTATTCTTGTCTCTTTCACGTTTTGCTGATGTTTTATGATATACATGGATTCCTTTGTCCTTAATATTTGCATATTGATAAGTATCTATTGAAATATGGTTGCCATTAGGATTGTATAGAATCACTTCTGCATATAGCAGTCTATATTACGTTGATATTCACTTAAATTTGAACACAATGTTTACCCCTCCTCCACATTTCAGGTATATGTTGTTATATTTTATGTCCTTTTATTTTGTGAGTTCATTGATTAATTTTTTAGAGAAATGTTTATTTTTACTGATTTTTTTTTGTTTCCTACCTATATACTTTCACTTTTGGTCTCTCCTGTCCACTGGTAGAGACACTTTTCGTATTTCCTTCAGGACTGGTTTAATGGTCATGAAGTCCCTTAGTATTTGTTTATATGGAAAACTATTCATCTATACTTCTATTTTCTATAATGGCCTTACTGGATAGAGTATTCTTGGTTGTACATTTTGGCCATTGAACATTTTGAATATATTATTCCACTCCCTTGTGACTTGGAAAATTTATTTTGAAAAATATCCCGCTAGCATGATGGGTTTTCCCTTGAAAGTTACTGTTTTCCTTTGTGTTGTTGCTTTAAATTTATTCCTTTATCACTGTATTTTGCCAGTTTAATTATGGTATGTCTTATTATGTGTCTGCTTTTGTTAATTTTGATGGAAGTACTCTGTGCCTCCTGGATCTGGATATGTGTTTCTTTCCTCAGGTTAGGGATGTTTTCAGTTATTATTACTTCATATAAAATTTCTGCCCTCTTGGGGCACCTGGGTGGCTCAGTCAGTTGAGATCTGACTTCTACTCAGGTCATGATCTAATAGTTCGTGGGTTCGAGCCCCACATCAGGCTCTGTGCTGATAGCTTAGAGCCTGGAGCCTGTTTCAGATTCTGTGTCTCCCTCTCTCTGTTCCTACCCTTTTCATGCTCTGTCTCTCTCTGTCTCAAGAATAAATAAACATTTTTTTTAAATTTCTGCCCTCTTTTCTCTCTTCTCTCCTTCTGGGATTCCCATAATACAAATGTCATTATATTTGATGAAGTCACTGAATTACCTAAGTCTATTCTACTGGTCGTGGATCTTGTCAATGGTTTGAAATGGCTAGTCATGGTGGCTGAGTACTGCAAGGTGAGAACAGGGTACCCAGAGGCTGTGCAGTCACACAAGGCTTTACCAAAATTTTCCCTTAGCCTATGGCCAAATCTAGCAGGATGGGAGTGAGAGAACCCTCAGGAGAACTCTTGGATGTGGCACAGTGTTAGCACAAAGGTAGCAAGTGTCTATGAAGCTCATCTATCTGCAGATAGACAAATATTTATGGTAAGGGATGATGGAGCAAAATGGCACCTGTCTATTCCCTCCATTTTGTAGAAGTCCCTCAACAGACTCTGAATCCAGTAGAAAATATGTTGCTCCTGTTTGTCCTCAGTGTTGTGTAAGCTGTTGTTTTTATGTTGCCTCTCAGAGAAGGCTGCTGTCTCATCAAGAATGGAGACTCAGCTATTACTTGCTTTCCAGGCTCACCTAGTGTTGAGTCAGCTGACATTTGAAATTCCAGGCTCCAAGTACCACTTGTTACCCAAACACAATTCAGCCCTTCCAGTTTTCAAAACCAAACTTTGTGGGAATTAGTCTTTCCCGTGTGAGCTTCCTGGTGCAAGAGCCAATTTCCCTGCTCTCTTAATGCATTCATTCCCCTACCTCTTGCAGGCAACTTCCCTCCACCTTTTTGACTTTCCTAACCTTTCAGATGAAGCTTGTTCTCTGTATTTAGTTGTGGAGTTTCTTCTTCTAGGTTTGGGACACTTTTCAGTTTATTGATTTATATGTGGATGGTATCTATTTGTAAATGTGGGACAGAGTGGGTTTCAGTTCCTCCTACCCAGTTATCTTCCTAAAACAATCCAAAATATATTTTTTAAGACTGTTGTAGGATACTAAGAAAGACACTACATAATGATAAAGAAAACAATACAATAAGAGGATGTAATAATTGCAAATATCTATGTACCTAACATGTGTGTACCAAGGTACATAAAGAAATTGTTAATACTCATAAATAAAGAAAATTACAGTAATAAAATAATAGTGGAGGACATTAAGAGCTAACTTACATCAATGCAAAAACAAAATCAACAGGGAAAAAGTGGCTTTGAATGAGACATTGGAACAGATGGACCTAACAGGTGTATGTAGAATATTCCATCCAAAAGAAGAGAACACACACTCTTTAAGTACATATAGAACATTTTCCATAATATATCATATGTTAGCCCACAAAATAAGTCTCAATAATTTTAATAAGATTGGAATTATATCAGGAAACATTTCCAAAACAGTGATATGAAACTAGATTGCAAGCACAAGAAAAAAATCTGGAAATATAATAAATATATTAAGGCTTAATAACATGCATTAAACAATGAATGGATCATCCAAGAATTCAAAATCAAAGTAAAAATTCTTGGATACTAAATAAATTAAAAAGCACAGATATCCAAACTATTTTTGTTACAGCAAAAGCTGTTGTAAGAGGCATGATTGTAGAAATATAGGCATACTTCAAGAAACTTAGAAAAATCTCAAATATACAACCTAACACTATACACCTACAGGAACTAGAAAAATAAGAATAAGCAAAGTACAACCCAGTAGAAGTTAGAACTTGATAAAAATTAAGTATAAATAAATTAAAGTTAAAATAACACAACTATACAAAACACACACACACACAAACACACACAACAGAACAGGTAAGTAACAGGAGTGTAGTTTTTTGGAAAGATTAAATTAATAAAACTTTAGTGAGACTCACTAGAAAAAAGAGAGAAGAGTCAAAGAAATAAAATCAGAAATAAAGTAGAATAGGGGCGCCTGTGTGGGTCAGATCGGTTGAGTGTCCAACTTCAGGTCAGGTCATGATCTCGCAGTCTGTGAGTTTGAGCCCCACGTCAGGCTCTGTGCTGACAGCTCAGAGCCTGGAGCCTGCTTCAGATTCTGTGTCTCCCTCTCTCTGCCCCTCCCCCACTCATGCTCTCTGTCAAAAACAAATAAACATTAACAAAATTAAAAAAAAAGAAATATAGTAGAATAAATTAGGAGAAATAACTGACAATACATAAATACAAAGGAGTATGACAATTTTATGAAAAATTGTATGCCAACAAATTGGACAAGGTAAAATAAATAGATAAATTAATAGAAATGGATTCCTGCTAAAAGTGAATCAGGAAGGAATTGAAAATTTGAACAGACCAATTATCAGCAATGAAACTAAATCAATAACCAATACACTCTCAATAAACAAATGTCCAGTACCTGGTGAATTAAGAGTGGAATGCTATAAAACATTTAAGGAACAGTTAATACTTATTCTTCTCAAACAATTATGAAAGTTTAAAAAGAAAGTAAAACTTCCAAATTCATTCTACAAAGACAGCATTTCCTGATTAAAAAAAAACAAACAAACCATGAAACTACAAAACTGCAGGCCAATCTCTCTGGTGACCATAGATGCATAGATGCAAAAATTCTCAAGAAAATATTAGGAAATTGAATCTTTAAAAAAAATTAGTGTTCATTTTTGAGAAAGAGAGCTTGAATGGGTGAGGGATAGAGAAAGAGGAATACATTGAATCCAAAGCAGGCTCCAGGCTCTGAGCTATCAGCACAGAGTCAAACATGGGACTGGAATCCATGGATCATGAGATCATGACCTGAGCTGAAATCAAATGCTTAACTGACTGAGCCACCCAGGTGTCCCAGCAAACTGAATCTAACAGCACATTAATAAAAAACCTCATTCACCAAAACCAAGTGAGATGTATTCCTCAGATGTAAGCATGGTATAATGTTTACAAATCAATAAATGTGATACATTACATTAAGAAGAGAAAGAAAAATCATATGGTCATCTCAATATGTGCATGAAAGCATTATTCAAACTACAAAACTGATTTATGAAAGATACTCTCAAGAAAGTAGGTTTAGGGGCACCTGGGTGGTTCAGTCAATTAAGCTCTCAAATTCAGCTCAGGCCATGATCTCTTGGTTTGTGAGTTCAAACTTGGGGTTTTCTCTCTCCCTCTCTCTGCTCCTCCCCCATTTATCCTGAATGAATGAATGGATGTAAGAATCAATGAATAAATAAGTAAATAAATAAATAAATAAAGTTTAAAAAGAAAGTAGGTATAGAGGGAACATTCCTCAACATATTATGAAAAAGCCACAACTAACATCATACTCAATGGTGAAAATCTGACAGCTTTTTCTCTAAGACCGGGAAAATGATAAGGATATTCTGTCTGGTTACTTTCATTCAATGTAGCTCAGGAGGTACTAGCTGCAGCAATAAAGCAAGAAAAATGAATAAAAGCCATCCAAACTCATAAAAATGAAGTACAAATTTTACTCTTTGCAAAGGAGATGATACTACATATAAAAATCCCTAAAGTCTCCAGCAAAAATCTCTACGAGAACAGATTTAGTAAATTTTCAGGATAAAAGTCAATATACAAAAATGATTGCCTTATTATTCATTAATAATAAAGTAGCAGAAACAGAAATGAGAAAATACTCCCATTTACATTTGCACCAAAAATAATAGAATACCTGGGAATAAACTTAACAAAGCAGGTGAAAGACCTGTACTATAAAACTGTATTTCCCTGGTGAAGAGTGACATTGTGCATCTTTTCACGTGTCTGTTGGTCATCTGGATATCTTCTTTGGAAAAGTGTCTATTCATGTCTTCTGCCCATTTCTTCACTGGATGACTTTATTTTTCAGGTGTGGAGTTTGGTGAGTTCTTTATAGATTTTAGACACTAGCACTTTATCCACTATGTCATTTGCAAATATCTTTTCCCTTTCTGTCTGTTGCCTTTAGTTTTGTTGGTTGATTCCTTTGCAGTGCAGAAGCTTTTTATCTTCATGAGGTCCCAATAGTTCATTTTTGCTTTTAATTCCCTTGTCTTTGGAGAAGTGTCAAGTAATAAATTGCTGTGGCTGAGGTCAAAGAGGGTATTTCCTGCTTTTTTCCTCCAGGGTTTTGATGGTTTCCTGTCTCACATTCAGGTCCTTCATCGATTTTGAGTTTATTTTTTGTGAATAGTGTAAGAAAGTGGTCTAATTTCATTCTTCTGCATGTTGCTGTACAGTTCCCCAGCACCATTTGTTAAAGAGACTTTTTTCCACTGAATACTCTTTCCTGCTTTGTCAAAGATTAGTTGGCCATACAAATCAAAACTACAATGAGATATCACCTCATGCCAGTCAGAGTGGCTAAAATGAACAAATCAGGAGACTATAGATGCTGGAGAGGATGTGGGGAAGGGGGAAGCCTCTTGCACTGCTGGTGGGAATGCAAACTGGTGCAGCCACTCTGAAAAACAATATGGAAGTTCCTCAAAAAATTAAAAATAGAACTACCCTATGACCCAGCAACAGCACTGCTAGGAATCTACCCAAAGGATACAGGAGTGCTGATGCATAGGGGCACATGTACCAGAATGTTTATAGCAGCACTTTCAACAATAGCCAAATCATGGAAACAGCCTAAATGTCCATCAACTGACAAATGGATAAAGAAGATGCAGTTTATATATACAATTAAATACTACTTAACAATGAGAAAGAATGAAATCTGGCCTTTTGCAGCAACGTGGATGGAACTGGAAGGTATTATGCTAAGTGAAATAACCCAGGCAGATAAAGACAGATACAATATGTTTTCACTCATATATGGATCTTGAGAAACTTAACAGAAGACAATGAGGGAGGGGAAGGGAAAATAAAGTTATAGAGAGGGAGGGAGGCAATCCATAAGAGACACATAAGGACTGAGAACAAACTATAGGTAGATGGGAGGTGAGGGAGAGGGGAAAGTGGGTAATGGGCATGGAGGAGGGCACTTGTTGGGATGAACACTGGGTGTTGTATGGAAACCAATTTGACAGTAAATTGTATTAAAAAAATAAAATTCAAAGTAAAAAATAAGTAAGTAAATAAATAATAAAATAAAATATTGGTGAAAGAAATTGAAGATGACACAAATAAAATAAATTTCATGCTCATATATCGGAAGAATCAATGTTGTTAGAATGTCTACACTACTCAAATCATTCTACATATTTAATGCAACCCTTTTGCATTAGGTAACCATCAACTTAATATAGACTGATATATGCATAATATGTTGTGTATGAATGTATGGTAACTTCAAATCAAAAGCCTGTAATAGATAAATAGATATGAAAAAATACACAGAAATAACAACAATGTATATATATATATATATATATATATATGGTATTGTATATAATATATATATAAATTCATATAATATTTATATAAATACATATATTTATACATTGTTGATTATATATATGTATATATATACTTACAGAAATACAACAAATAATACTAAAATTTTTACAGAACCACAAAAGACCCCAAAATAGCTAGTTCCATACTGTTTTAATTGCTACAGCTTTGTAATATAATTTTAAGTCCAGAATCATGATGCTTCCTTCTTTGCTTTTCTTTTCAAGATTGCTTTGGGTATTTGGGGTCTTTTGTGATTCCAAACAAATTTAGGGTTGTTTGTTCTAGCTCTGTGTAAAATTCTGGAGGCATTTTTTATATGGATTGCATTAAATATGTAGATTGCTTTTGGTATTATAGATATTTTAGCAATATTTGTTCTTCCAATCCAAAACCATGGAATGTTTCTCCAGTTATTTTTGTGTTCTTCAATTTCTTTCATCAGCATTTTATAGCAGTCAGGGTACAGGTCTTTTACTTCTTTAGTTAGGTTTTTTCCTGGGTATCTATTGAGTTTTGATGCAACTATAAATTAGATTGATTGATTTCTCTTTCTGGTACTTCATTATTAGAATATAGAAATGCAATAAATTTCTGAACACTGATTTTGTATCCTGAAACATTACTGAATCTATGTATTAGTTGTAGCAGTTTTTTGATGGAGTCTTTGGATTAATTATATAGAGAATCATGTAATCTGCAAATAGTGAAAGTTTGATTTTTTCCTTGCTGATTTGGATGCCTTTTATTTATTTGGATTTTTTTCATTGCTGAGACTCAGACTCCCCTATTATGATAAATAACAGTGTTGAGAGTGGAAACCCTGTCATGTTCCTAACCCTAGTGGAAAAGCTCTCAGTTTTCCCCCATTTACTATAAGTTTTTTTTTTAATATAGACTTTATTATGTTGAAGTATGTCTCCTGTAAACTTACTTTGTTAAAGGTTTTTACATGAAGGGGTGTTGTACTTTATAACATGCTTTTCTGCATCTATTGAAAGGATCATATGACCCTTATTCCTTTTTTAATTAATTTCATGTATCACATTGATAGATTTGAAAAAATAAACCACCTTTGCAATTCAGGAATAAATCCCACTTGATACTTATGAATGATTCCTTTAATACACTGTTGGCTTCAATTTGTTAGTAGGTTTTTTTTAAAGTTATTTATTTATTTATTTATTTATTTATTTATCTTGACAGAGAGAGAGAGAGAGAAAGAAAGAGGGGGAAAGGAGGGACAGATAGAGAAGGAGAAAGAGAGAATCCCAAGCAGGCTCTTCACTCTTAGCACAGAGCCTGATTAAACTTAAAAATCATGAGATCATAACTGGAGCCAAAATCGAGAGTTGGATGCTTAATTTATTGAGCATCTCATGTACCCCTTGATTTTCTAGCATTTTAGTGAAAAATGTTGCATCTATGTTCATCAGGGATATTGACCTGTAGTTACCTTTTTTGGGAAGTCCTTACTGGTTGTGGTATCAGAGTAAAGATAGCCTCATAGAATGAATTTGGAAGTTTTCCTTCCTTTGTATTTTTGGAGTAGATTGAGAATAACAGTATTAATTCTTTAATTGTTTGGTACAGTTCTCATGTAAAGCCATCTGGTCCTGGCCTTTTGTTTGCCTTTTTTGATTACTGATTCAATTTCTTTGGTTGTCAGCCTGTTCCAGTTTCCTATTTATTCCTGTTTTGGTAGTTTATATTTTTTTCTAGGAATTTATCCATTTTGTGGATGTGGTCCATTTTTTGGCATATAGTTGTTCATAATATTCTCTTATAATTCTTTGCATTTCTGTGGCATTGGTTATTTATACTATCTTATTAGCAATATTATTCACTTGCATCTTTTTTTTTCTTTTTCTATAGGTCTGGATAGGTATTTATCAATTTTATTAACATTTTCAAAATAAACAACTGCTGGTTTCATTGATGTCTCCTATTGTTTCTTTTTGTTTTTTCTTTTATTTTGTTTTTGTTTTTTGTTTTTCTTTATATTTTTGCTTTAGTTTTTATATCATTTATTTCTGTTCTAATATTTATTATTTCCCTTATACTGGCTTTAAGCTTTGTTTGTTCTTTTACTTGCTCCAATAGGTGTAATGTTATATTTGAGAATTTTCTTGCTTCTTGACTTTGGACTGTATTGCTATTTACTTCCCTCTTTTGCCTGCTTTTGCTGCATCTCACAGGTAGGTATTGAACCACAGTATTTCCATTTTAATTTGTTCCCATGTATTTTTTCACTTCAACTTTGATTTCCTGGTTGACCCATTAATTGTTTATTAGCATGTTGTTTAATCTTCATGTATTTTTGGTCTTTCTATTTTTTTTTCTTGTGGTTGATTTCAAGTTCCATAGCCTTGTGTTGAGAAAATACTCATGTTTTGACCTCAATGTTTTTTTACATGCTGAGGCCTGATTGCTGACTTAACATGTGATCTATTCTGGAGAACGCCCAATGTATACTTGAAAAGAATGTTTCTTTTTTTTTTTTTTTTCTGAAAATGTTTGTTAAGTCCATCTAGTCCAGTGTGCTTTTGAAGTCAATATTTTATTGTTGATATTTTGTATAGATGATCTCCCCATTGATGTTTTTGGGGAGTTAATGTCCTTATTATTGTATTATTATCAGCTAGTTTATTTATGTTCATTTTGAATTGTTTTACATATTTGGGTGCTCTATGTTGGGTGCATAAACATCTACAATTTTTACATCTTTTTAGATATCCCCTTTATTATGCCATAGTGCCCTTCGTCACCTCTTGTTACAGATTTTGTTTAAAATCTAATTTCTCTGCTATCATTATTGCTACTCTGGCGTTCTTTTGGTGGTCATTTGCAAGATACATGTTTCTCCATCCTCTCACTTTATTTTTTTAATGAAATTTATTCTCAAATTGGTGTCAATAAAACACCCAGTGGTCATCCAAACAGGTGCCCTCCTTAATGCCCATCAGCCACTTTCCCCTCCTTCCCAACCTCCATCAAACCTCAGTTAATTCTCAGTTTTTAAGAGTCTCTTATGAAAAAAAAGTAACTTTTTTTCCCCTTCCCCTCATCCATGGTCTTCTGTTAACTTTCTCAGGATACACATAAGAGTGAAAACATATGGTATCTGTTTTTCTCAGTATGATTTATTACATAGCATAACACTCTCCAGTTCCATCCACGTTGCTACAAAGGGCCATATTTCATTCTTTCTCATTGCCAAGTAGTATTACATTGTATATATAAACCACAACTTCTTTATCCATTCATCAGTTGATGGACATTTAGGCTTTTTCCATAATTTGGCTATTGTTGAAAGTGCTGCTATAAACATTGGAGTACAAGTGTCCCTATGCATCAGCACTCCTGTATCCCCTGGGTAAATTCCTAGCAGTGCTGTCTCTGGGTCATAGGGTAGATCGATTTTTAATGTTTTGAGGAACATCCACACTGTTTTCCAGAGCAGCTGCACCAGTTTGCATTCCCACCAACAGCGTAAGAGGGTTCCCGTTTCTCTACATCCTCGCCAACATCTGTAGTCTTTTGATTTGTTCATTTTAGCCACTCTGACTGGCGTGAGGTGGTATCTGAGGGTGTTTTTGATTTGTATTTCCCTGATGAGGAGCGACGTTGAGCATCTTTTCATGTTCCTGTCAGCCATCTGGATGTCTTCTTTAGAGAAGTAAGTGTCTATTCATGTTTTCTGCCCATTTCTTCACTGGATTATTTGTTGTTTGGGTGTGGAGTTTGGTGAGTTCTTTATACATTTTGGACACTAGCCCTTTGTCTAATATGTCATTTGCAAATATCTTTTCCCATTCTGTCGATTGCCCTTTAGTTTTGTTGATTGTTTCCTTTGCAGTGCAGAAGCATTTTATCTTGATGAGGTCCCAATACTTCATTTTTGCTTTTAATTCTCTTGCCTTTGGGGATGTGTCAAGTAAAAAATTGCTGCAGCTGAAGTCATTTTTTCCTACTTTCTCCTCTAGGGTTTTGATGGTTTCCTGTCTCACATTCAGGTCCTTCATCCATTGTGAGTTTATTTTTGTGAATGGTGTAAGAATTGGTCCAGTTTACTTCTGTTGCTGTCCAGTTCTCCCAGCACCGTTTATTTTTTATTTTTTTTTAACATTTGTTCATTTTTTTAATAGAGAGAGGCAGAGTGTGAGTGGCAGAGGGGCAGGGAGAGAGGGAGACACAGAATCCGAAACAGGCTTCAGGCTGAGAACTGACAGCACAGAGCCTGACACGGAGCTTGAACTCATGGACCATGAGATCATGACCTGAGCCAAAGTTGGACGCCTAACCAATTAAGCCACCCATGCACCGCTCCCAGCACCATTTCTTACAGAGACTGTTTTTTCTCCATTGGATATTCTTTGCTGCTTTGTCAAAGATTAGTTGGCCATACCTTTGTGGGTCCAATTTTGGAGTCTCTATTCTATTCCATTGGTCTATGTGTCTGTTTTTTGTGTCAATACCATGCTGTCTTGATGATTACAGCTTTGTAATAGAGGCTAAAGTCTGGGATTGTGATGCCTCCTGCTTTGGTCTTCTTCAATATTACTTTGGCTCTTCGGGGTCTTTTGTGGTTTCATATAAATTTTAGGTTTGCTTGTTCTACTTTGAGAAGAATGCTGGTTCAAGGTTGATTGGGATTGCATTGAATGTGTAGATAGCTTTGGGTAGTAATGACTTTTTAACAATATTTATTTTTCCAATCCATGAGCATGGGATGTTTTTCCATTTCTTTGTATCTTCTTCAATTTCCTTCATAAGCTTTCTATAGTTTTTAGCATACAGATAATTAAAATCCTTGGTTCAGTTTGTTCCTAGGTATTTTATGATTCTTGATGCCATTATGAATGGGATCAGTTTTGGGGTGCCTGGGTGGCTTGGTCGGTTAAGCGTCCGACTTCAGCTCAGGTCATGATCTCACGGCCCGTGAGTTTGAGCCCCACGTCGGGCTCTGTGCTGACTGCTCAGAGCCTGCAGCCTGTTTCAGATTCTGTGTGTCTCCCTCTGTCTCTGCCCCTCCCCTGTTCATGCTCTGTCTCTCTCTGTCTCAAAAATAAATAAACGTTGAAAAAAAAATTAAAAAAAATGAATGGGATCAATTTCTTTATTTGTATTTCTGTTGCTTCTTTATCTGGAAATGCAAAGGATTACTGTACATTAGTTTTGTACCCTGCAACTTTGTTTAATTCATGTTTCTGTTCTAGCTGAATTTTAGTGGAGTCTATCACGTTGTCCGTGTATAATATGTCATCTGAAAAAAGTGAAAGCTAGACTTCATCTTTGCCAATTTTGATACTTTTGATTTCCTTTTGTTGTCTGCTGATGCTAGAACTTCCAAATTATGTTAAATAAGAGTGGTGAGAGTGGACATGCCTGTCGTGTTCCTGATCTCAGGGGAAAGCTCTGTTTTTCCCCATTAAGATGATATTAGCTGTGGGTTTTTCATAAATTGCTTTTATAATGTTTAAGTATGTTCCTTCTATCCTGACTTTCTCATGGATTTTTTATTGAGAAAGGATGCTGAATTTTGTCAGTTTTTTTTTCTGCATTGATAGACAGAATCATATGGTTCTTATCTTTTCTTTTATTAATGTGATGTATCACATTGATTGATTTGTGAACATTGAATCAGCCCTGAAGCCAAGGAATAAATCCCACTTGATCATGGTGAATAATTCTTTTTATATGCTGTTGAATTCGATTTGCTTGTATCTTGTTGAGAATTTTTGCATCCATATTCATCAGGGATATTGGCCTGTAGTTCTCTTTTTTGCTGGGCCTCTGTCTGGTTTGGGAATCAAAGTAATGCTGGCTTCATGTAATTAGTCTGGCAGTTTTCCTTCCCTTTCTAATTTTTGGAACAGCTTGAGAAGGATAGGTATTATCTCTGCTTTAAATGTCTGGTAGAATTCCCCAGGGAAGCCAAGTGGTCCTAGACTCTTATTTGTTGGGAGATTTTTGATAATTTATTCAATTAATTCACTGGTTATGGGTTTGTTCAAGTTTTCTGTTTCTTCCTGTTTGAGTTTTGATAGTGTGTGGTGCTTAGGAATTTGTCCATTTCTTCCAGGTTGTCCAGTTTGTTGGCATATAGATTTTCATAGTATTCCCTGATAATTGCTTGTATTTCTGAGGGATTGGTTGTGATAATTCTATTTCATTCATGATTTTATCTATTTCGGTCCTCTCCCTTTTCTTTTTGAGAAGCCTGGCTAGAGGTTTATCAATTTCCTTTATTTAAAAAAAAAAAACACAGTTCTTACTTTCATTGATCTGTTCTACAGTTTTTTTAGATTCTATATTGTTTATTTCTGCTCCGATCTTTATAATTTCTCTTCTTCTGCTGGGTTTGCAGTGTCTTTGCTGTCCTTCTCTTTCCTTTATGTGTGCTGTTAAATTTTATATTTGGGATTTTTCCTGTTTCTTAAGATAGGCTTGGATTGCAATGTATTTTCCTCTCAAGACTGCCTTCGCTGCATCCCAAAGGATTTGTATTGTTGTATTTCCATTTTCATTTGTTTCCATATATATATCTATATATTTTTAATTTCTTCTTTTCTTCTCTAATTTCCTGGTTGACCACTTCATTTTTTAGTAGGATGGTCTTTAACAACCATGCTTTTGGAGTTTTTCCTGACTTTTTCCTTTGGTTGATTTCAAGTTTCACTGTGGTCTGAAAGTGTGCAAGGTATGATCTCAATTATTTTATACTTATTAAGGGCTGTTTTGTGACCCAGTATGTGATCTATCTTGGAGAATATTCCATGTGCATTCAAGAGGAAAGTATCTTCTGTTGCTTTGGGATGCAGAGTTCTAAATATATCTGTCAAGTCCATCTGATCCAATGTATCATTCAGGGCCCTTGTTTCTTTATTGATCCTGTGTATAGATGGCCTATCCATTGATGTAAGTGGGTTATTAAATTTCCCTGCAAGTAACACATTCTTATCAATAAGATTGCTTATGTTTGTGATTAAATGTTTTGTATATTTGGTGGCTCCCGTATTTGGCACATAGACATTTATAATTGTTAGCTCTTCCTCATGGATAGACCTGTAATTATTATATAATGCCCTTCTTCCTCTCTTGTTATAGCCTTTAGTGTAAAGTCTAGTTTGTCTGATATATGTGTGGCCACTCCATCTTTCTTTTGACTTCCAGTAGCATGATAGATGGTTCTCCATCCCGTCACTTTCAATCTGAAGGTGTCTTCAGGTCTAAAATGAGTCTCTTGTAGACAACAACTATATCAGTCTTTTTTTTTTAAATCCATTCCAATACCCTATGTCTTTTGGTTGGAGCATTTAGTCCATTTACATTCAGTGTTATTATAGAAAGATATGGGTTTAGAGTCATTGTGATATCTGTAGGTTTCATACTTGTAATGATGTCTCTGCTATTTTGTGGTCCTTGCCACATTTCACTCACAAAGTACCCTTAGGATCTCTTGTAGGGCTGGTTTAGTGGTTATGAATTCCTTCAGTCTTTGTTTGTTTGGGAAAACCTTTATCTTCCCTTCTATTATGAATGACAAACTTGCTGGATAAAGGGTTCTTATCTGCATATTTTTTCTGTTCATCACATTGAAGATTTCCTGCCATTCCTTTCCGGCCTGCCAAGTTTCAGTAGATAGGGCAGCTACCACCCTTATGTGCTACCTTTGTAAGTTAGGGCCCGTTTATTCCTAGCTGTTTTCAGAATTCTCTATTTATCCTTGTATTTTGCCAGTTTCACTATGTTATCTTGTGCAGAAGATCAATTCATGTCTGAAGGGAGTTCTGTCTGCCTTTCGGATTCCAATGCCTGTTTCCTTCCCCAAATCAGGGAAGTTCTCAGGTATGTTTTGTTCAAGTATACCTTCAGCCCCTTTCTCTCTTTTTTGTCTGGAATTCCTATGATAGGGATATTGTTCTGTTTGAGTGTATCACTTAGTTCTCTAATTCTCCCCTCATACTCCTGGATTTTTTTAGCTCTCTTTTTCTCAGCTTCCTCTTTTTCCATAATTTTATCTTCTAATTCATCTATCATCAACTCTGCCTCTTAAATCTGTGCTATGGGCACCTCCATTTTATTTTGCACCTCATTTATAGCATTTTTAAGTTCCTCATGACTATTTCTTAGTCCCTTGATCTCTGTAGCAATAGATTCTCTGTTGTCCTCTATGCTTTTTTGAAGCTCAGTGATTAATTTTATGACTATTACTCTAAATTCTTATTCTGTTATATTGCTTAAATTGGTTTTGATCAATTCGTTAGCTGTCACTACTTCTTGGAGTTTCTTTTGAGAATTCTTCCATTTTGTCATTTTGGGTAATCCCTGTGGTATTTCCAAATTGAAGGGCACTTCCTCTGTGCTGTCTGGAGAAACTTGTGTTGGTGGGCAGGGCCACAGTGAGACCCGATGTCTGCCCCCAGCCCACAGCTGGGGCCACAGTCAGACTAGTTTGTACCTTATCTTCTCCTCTCCTATGGGCAGGACTCACTGTGGAGTGGTGTGGCCCCTATCTGGGCTGCTTGAACACTACCAGGCTTGTGATGCTGCTTCTATGGGATCTGCCAAAGGCATATTTGCCAGGGTGTATCCACAAGGTGCACAGGGGTGGGAGGGGTAGGCTTAACTAGCTTTGCCATGTGTGGTCTCCTGAGGGAGGGGCCCTGCAGCACTGGGAGGGAAGCAGACCCATCGGTGAGATGGATCCACAGAAGCACAGTGTTGGACCTTTGTGCGGTGCGAGCAAGTTTTGTGATGGGAACTGGTTCCCTTTGGCATTTCTGGGGAATGGGAGAGAGTAATGGTGTTTGCCAGTGCCTTTGTTCCCCTGCTGAGCTCTGTCCTTCAGGGACTCAACCCGTCTCCCTCCCAGCATCCTTTCACCCTTCCCACTCTCGAGAGCAGAGCTGTTGACTGTTAACATTCCAGATGTTAAGTCCCACTAGCTGTCAGAACTCACAGAGTTTCACCCCTCTGCTTTTGCAAGCCAGAGTTCAGGGGCTCTGCCTTGCCCAGTCGGCTGCCCCTGCACCTCCCTGGCTCCCTCCCGCCAGTCCGTGTAGCACACACCGCCTCTCCACCCTTCCTACCCTCTTCCATGGACCTCTTTTCTATGCTTCCCTGGGAGAGTCCATTCTGCTAGTCTTCCGGCAGTTTTCTGGGTTATTTAGGCAGATGTGGGTGGAATCTAAGCAATCAGCAGGACGAGGTGAGCCCAGCGTCCTTCTAGGCCACCATCTTCCCATCCTCTCACTTTCAATCCTCAGGTATCTTTTGGTCTAAAATGAGTTTCTTATAGGAAGCTTATAGATCTCTCTCTCTCTCTCTCTCTCTGTCAGAGAGAGTCACAGACACAGTGTCACACACTCTCTCCATTTTGACATCCCATGTCTTTGGATTGGAGCATTTAGTTTATATACATTCAGGACAATTTTCATAGATACATATTTATTATCTCATTACTTAATTTGTTACTGTCTTGGAGATTTTCTATGTTCCTGTCTTGTTTTTGTCTTTTTTTTTTTTTTTGGTCTTTCCTTTCCACTCAAAGCACCCCTTTAATATTTCATGTAGGTCTGGTTTAAAGGTCACAAACTCTTTTAATTTTTGTTTCTTTGTTGGTTGTTTGTTTTGTTTTTGACTGGGAAACTCTTTTTCTTTCTATTCTGTATAATAGCCTTTCTGGACAGAGTATTCTTGGTTACAGATTTTTTCCCATTTGCCCATTGATATATCATGCCACTCCCTTCTAGCTTGCCAAGTTTCTGTTTAGAAATCTCCAGTTAGCCTTTTTGGTCTTCATTTGTAAATTAATGGCTTATTTTCTCTTAGTACTTTTAAGAATTCTTCTTTATCAGTATATTTTGCAAACGTGATTACAATATGGCTTGGTGTTTTGCTTCTTTTATTGATTTTGATGGGAGTCTCTGTGCCTCCTGGATTTGAATGTCTGTTTCCTTCCTTGGATTAGGGAAGTTTTTACTTATGACTTCCTCAAATAACTTTTTTCCCCCTTTTCTTTCTCTTTTTCTTCTATGTCTCTTAAAATACAAATGTTACAACATTTGATGTAGTCACTTAGTTCACTAAGTCTGTTCTTGTGTTCCATTCTTCTTCTTTCTCTCTTTTGTTCAGCTTCATTATTTTCCATTATTTTATAATCTATATCCTTTATTTTTTCATCTGCTTTTCCCATCCTGTGTTCATTGAATCCAGTCAGGTTTGAATCTCATTTATTGCAGTTTTTGTTTCTCACTGATTTTTTTTTTTAACTCTGCAGTAAGGGCCTCCTTGAAATCTTCCATTCTTTTCTCAAGCCCAGCTAGCATCCTTAATATTGTTGCTTTAAATTTTCCATTAGGCACATTGCTTATATCTCTTTCTATTATATCCATGGATGTGAAATGTTCTTGTTCTTTCTTAAGAGATAAATTTCACTGTCTTGGCATTTTGTCTAGGTCTTTATGTTCTTATGTGTGTTAGGAAAGCCTGTTATATTTTGTTCTCATGAAAATAATGGGTTTATGAAGAAGAGGTCATATAGTGTCCCAGGCTTGGCACTTCAGGGAGTGTCTCTGATGAGTGCTGGGTGTACTATGCTGGTGTGTTTTGGCTGCTCTGTCTTTCAGTCCAGCAATCTACAGAGGCCCTCCTTGTCTACAGTGCACAGTGTCTTCTCTTTGGCTAGAGTGTGTTGAGTTTTAACTAGGTGTTCTCTGGTCTGCTTGTTAAATGAGATATAATGTTACTTCCAATAAAATTGAAGCCTTGCAGAATTCTCTGGTTGGGAGACTTGGTGTGGGTGTGGTTTCTAATGGTCTTCTGCAGAAGTGGCCCACCTGTCCTTCTGAGGAAATTTGAACATGAAAGGCACTATTGGCAGAGTACAGAGGTATGGGATCTGGTGTAAGCTGATTATGCAGTGTGTGTCAGAGTTGTGGTACCAAGGTTATCTTGAGATGTGGGTGAGAGAAATGTTTCCAGTCATCTGCTTTGTTCCCAGAGTTTGTTCTTCATGCTTATCACTCTCAGGAAAGCACCCCATGGAAAGCAAACATCCTGTGTGTCCAAGGCACCCCCAAATCACTCCCTTCATGCTGTCTTCCTCCAGGCTGTTGTCCTGCCTTTTCTCCAGGAGTACTGCAACACTCCCCATGCTTTATCCCAGCAAAGCCAACTGACTTCAAAACTCCAGGATCTAGGGATTTGGTGTGTGGAGGGGCCTGTGCAGACCTCCTGGGGAGGCTCTCACCGACCTGAGACTACGCTGAACCTTGACCAAGAAGGGAAGTCTCACCAGAATTCAGGGACATGGGACTCGGACTAAGCAGTCTAGGCAGCCAGAGTGGGAGTTGCACTGCCCCTATAAGGTGGTTTTACATTTATGCTGAGGGATGGGGGAAAAAATGGCACTGGAAAGCTTTGTTGTCCCTCGAGAGGAGTCTCTGTGAATGTTACCTTTCACAGATGTGTTCCAAGAAGATCCAATAATGTCCACGTGTGTGTCTCAGGCTTTCTTCAGATCACAACTGCTTCCAGGTTGTCTGTCTTCTCTCCAGAAGCAGGGCCATACCCCCATGGCTTTATCTCAGTCAAGGCTGCTGAACCTTAAAACTCCAGTCATTAAGCCCCGTTGGTTGCAAAAACTTGCAAAAGTTAACTTCTCTAATTTTTTCAGCCAATGACTGGGAAGTGTTCTCATTATGTGTTCTGTATGATCAAGTCTCTCTCATCTTTCTTTAGATCAAGCCCCCCCCTTCTGTAGCACTATGATTCATATCTCCCCCAAACTTTTTTTGCACTTCCTACCTTCATCAATGTGGTCTCTTCTCTCCCCCTAGCTGTGGGGTTTGTTCTGTCAGTCCGAAGGTTTATTTCTTGGATATTCAGAATGATTTGATAATTATCTAGTTGTGTTCAAGGGACAAGACAAGGCTAGGGTCTTCCTGCTACACTACTTAGTTTCCTCAAGATCACTGAATTTTATAACTCCTGGAGTTAGAACCCACCAAATTTTAAAGCTTTTGGAGTTAAGCTTTGTTGATTTTCAAAACCAGACATCATGGGAATGAATTTTACCTGTGAAGGTCCCAGTTTCCAGGGGCTTCAGGTGTGGGTCTTATTCTTTCACATCTCTATGCTTGTGATGTCACTTTTGTTTTTGGTTAGTTGGGCTTGAGTTTAATTTACAACCACATCTCTTCCTCTTTTACACTCTTCAATTGGCCTTCTCTCTCTCTCTTTTTTAAGTTTATGTTTTATTTATTTTGACAAAGAAAGCATTTGGGAGAGTGGCAGAGAAAAAAGGAGGAGACATAATCCCAAGCAGGTTCCACATTGTCAGCACATAGCCTGTTGAGGGGCTCAAACTCATGAACTGTGAGTTCATGACAGGAGCCAAAAAACAAGAGTAGGGCATTTAACTGACCAAGCCACCCAGGCAATCCCATCTGGCCTTCTCTATTTAATTAACTGTGGATGATCTATTTTGATAGTCTTCAGATTGTTTTCAGAGTTCATTGGATAGGTGCATTTGTTGCCTCATTATGTCTGTGGGTTTCTCCTAATCTGTCATCTTCCATCAAATCTCTCTAGGAATGTTTAAACTTGAAATAGAAACAAGCTTAAAAACCATAGTAATGCATGTTAATTTAATATTCACTGGTTAAGATAAATCTATAGACAAGTATAGACTACTGTAATACTATAACAGTGGTGTGAAATTCATTTTTAAATTTACTATAAAATTTAATTAAAAAAAGTAATAATAAGAAGAATAACTGAAAGCATGTTATTGGATACACAATATAAAAATATGTAAATTGTGACATCAATAATATAAAGTGTAGAAATGAGTCAAATTATAGTTTTAATTTGCAATTAAAGTAAGTTGCTATCAACTTAAAACAGATAGTTATAACTATATAAAGTTTTACTTAAGTTTTATGATAACCATGAAGAAAGTATCTCTAGAACATACACAATATAACAAGAAAACAAATCAGTGCATCATTTCCCAGAATCAACAAATTATAAAAGAAGGCAGCAAGAGAGAAAAAGAGAGACAAATTATCTAAAAGACAGATGAAAAACACTTAAAAAATGACAATAACAATTTCATAGATATTAATGATTATTTTAAACCAAATAGATTAAACTCTCCAATGAAAAGGCAGAATGACTCAAAGTATTAAAATAAAAAATAAAATAGGATATGCTGTCTACAAGACACACATAGGCTGAAATTAAGTGATGGCAAAAGATATTTGTACAAATGATAACCAAAGGAGAGCAACGATGTGTATTTATACTAGGCATAATAAACTTTATTTGAAGAAACTGACATGAAATGAAAAAAAGGTCATTATGTAATAATAATAAGTTCATGAGGAAGATATAAACATTATAAATATGTTTGCACCTAAAATAGGAGCATCTAATGTATAAGTAAACATTGACTTGAAGGAGAAATAAATAACAAAACAAGTAATAGGAAAATTAAGTATCTCATTTTTAATAATGGATAGAAGAACCAAGAGAAAAATTAGTAAGGAAACAGAAGATTTTAACATACTATAGGAAAAAAAAATAAGCCTAGTAGATGTATACAAGTAATTATTCCCAAAAGCAGTAGAACATACATTTCTCATAAGTGTTTATGGAACACTTTAAAGGATATATCATGTTTTAAGTGACAAGAAAAACAACATTCTTTAAAACTATGAGAATATTGAAATCATACCAAGTATATTTTCCAAACACGGTGATGTAGCTAGATCAATAACAGACAGGAAACAAAAAAAAAAAAAATATATATATATATATATATATATATACAAATAAAAAAACAAACACCCTTATGAACAAGTGAATCAAAGAAGAAAAAAAAATTGAAGTTAGTAAAAAAAAACAAAAAAAAAAAAAAAAACAAGGAAAACATGAGACACCAAAAGTTACATGATGCAACAATAGCAGTACAAAGATGGAATTTTATTAATCTTACATTAAAAAAATATTTCAAATAAGCTAAACTTACAGCTGAAAGGTTTAGAAAAGTAGAAAAAAATAAGGCCAAAGCTATAGAAAGAAGGGGACAATATGATTAGAGCAGAAAAGAACAAAATGAAAACTGAAATACAATAGAAAAACATTAATGAAACTAAAAGTTGGTTTTTTGAAAAGATAAACAAAATTGGAAAGCCCTTAGTTAAACTAGGTATGAAAAAGATGACTCAAATTATTAAAATTATAAATGAAAGACACTACAACTGATGCTACAGTGATACAAAGAATTTTAAGAGATTACTATAAATGATTACAAGCCAACATATAGGGTAATTTAAAAGAAATGGATACATTTCTGGAAACAAGAAATCTACCAAGAATCAAGAGAAAGTGGAAAATTTGCACAGGCTAATAACGAGTGAGAAGATTGGCCCAATAATTTAAAATCTCCCAACAAAACAAAGCCCAGAACCAGATGGCTTCACTGGTCACTTTTCCCAAGTATTTAAAGAAGAATTAACAGCAGTCCATCTCAAAGTTTTCTAAGAAATAGAATAAAGGGGACACTTCCAAATTTAGATTAAAAGTTCATCATTAATCACATATAAAAGCCAAACAAAGACACTACAACAAAAGAAAACTACAGATCAATATTCTTGATTAATATAGACATAAGAATCCTCAACAAAACACTAGCAAACTCAATGTAACAGTACGTTAAAAGGAACATACACCATGAACAGCTCACTTGGGATATTTACTACTGCAGTGCATGAATGGTTCAACATATCCAAGTCAATTAATTCCATCAGTTAAGAACCCAAATCAACCAATTAACATATGTTAAACAAATAAAGAATAAAAATAATTACATCATCTCAATAAATGCAGAAAAATTATTTGACAAAATTCAATACCCTTTCATGATAAAAACTCATCAATTTAGGAATAGAAAAAAATATATATCACCAAAATATAGGTGATATGTAAAAAGTCCACAGTGAACATCATACTTAATGGTGAAAAACTTTTCCTTTAATATCAGGAACTACTCTCCCTGTCAAATAATAATAATAATAATAATTTTTTAAAAAGGGGCACCTGGGTGGCTCAGTTGGTTAAGCTTCTGACTTTTGATTTTGGCTCAGGTCATGATCTCACAGTCGTGACCTTGAACCCTGAATGGTACTTTGTGCTGGGCATAGAACCTGCTTGATTCTCTTTCTCCCACTCTCTCTGCCCGTCCCCAACTCACACCCTGTCTCTGTCTCTCTCAAAATGAATGAATGAATGAATAAATAAAAATAAAATAAATAAAATAAGATCAGGAACTAGGAAAAGAAAATGCTCACTCTCACTACCTCTATTCAATATAGGTCTGCAAGTTTTAGACCAGGCAGTTAGTCAAGAAATGGAATAAATAATAGGGGCGCCTGGGTGGCTTGGTTGGTTAAGCATCCGACTTTGGCTCAGGTCATGATCTCACGGTCTGTGAGTTCGAGCCCCGCATCAGGCTCTGTGCTGACAGCTCAGAGGCTGGAGCCTGTTTCAGATTCTGTGTCTCCCTCTCTCTCTGCCCCTCCCCTGTTCATGCTCTGTCTCTGTCTCAAAAATAAATAAACGTTAAAAAAAAAAGAAACAGAATAATACTCATTCGAATCAGAAGAGAAGTTATTTCTGGTTGTAACTGACAATATATTATATGTGCAAAGCTTTAAAAAACATTAAAAATGAAATAGAGTAAAAAAATAAGCAAATTTTCAGATTGAAATATCAAAACTTAAAACTCTGTTTCTAAAACTAACAAGTTATACAAAAAGGAAATTAAGGAGGAGGGGCCAACATGATGGAGAAGTAGGAGAATCCGACGTTCCCTCATCTCTCAAAGTAGTGTTGAGACCAAAGGAGTTTGAACTGTAAGAGTCCAAAAAGCAAAGTGACAGAGTCACTTCCAAGGACCCACTGGGACAACCTGACAGGCCACCTATGGGTGGGTGATTGTGAACTGAGAGAGATCAAACAAATGGAGGGGAGGGACTCCTTCTACAGAGAGACAAAGGGAAGAGAAAGAGAGGCTGGGGAATATAGGACTGTATCTGGACAAGAGAAAAACCAGCGACCAATAAGGAGAAAGATCGAATCTCTAACTGCAGTGCTTTCTCTGGACTCAGCCTGGCTGCCCTGTTCACATACCTGGAGAGGTGGGGAGCCAGCCCCAGGCTCAGTAACTAGCTCAGAGGTGCAGTCCACATTAGGAGAAAGCGATCCCCTCCCTGGAGTGTTGTGGGAAGAAGGTATATATCAGCTCAAAGGAGTGAAACTTCCTGAACCGGGGCAGACAGAGTGGTAACCTTAAAGACATCAGAGTTGAAGTCCCAGCGGAGCGCCAGCGACACATGGGAGTCAGCAGAGTGGGATAAGCCACACATTCTCTGTACTGTGAGGCTGTGAGGCATCTCTTACTCAGAACCAGGATGCACGGAGTGGGAATCTCTAAGACATCAGGGTTTAAATCCAAGCCAAGCACCAGGGAGGCATGGGAGTCAGAAGAGGGGGGCAAATTGCCTCGTTTACACCCATGGCACAGTGAGGACAGCTTGAACAGAGTGGTTTAGGACACCTGGTCTACGGAGGAGAGACAGGGTTGTCACCATTTTTCTCCCCATCACCAACAAGGTGGGGTGTCAGGGAATGGACAAAGGACCCACAGTGGAAGCAGTACCCACCTACACCAAACCATGCCCCTCCACACTTGGTAACTGCATATCTTCAAGAGCAGGATTGATGCTGAGAAATTAGACAGCCCCTTCTCCAGACCAGCGCTGTTACATAGCCTGATTTAATTCTTGGACAATTCTTATTGTATAGATACATTCTTCCTTACTTTTCTCCTTATCTCTTCCCTCCTCTTGTCTGGTTACTCGGATTGTTGTTGTTGTTGTTGTTTTTTTTTTAATTTTTATTTATTTATTTATTTTTTTAATATATGAAATTTACTGTCAAATTGGTTTCCATACAACACCCAGTGCTCATCCCAAAAGGTGCCCTCCTCAATACCCATCACCCACCCTCCCCTCCCTCCCACCCCCCATCAACCCTCAGTTTGTTCT